>NC_039360.1:159049722-159349722 GCF_003573695.1 Papaver somniferum | reverse complement strand
GAATTTGATTTGGAAGAGTTGGCAGCTGCTCCACCAGCCATTTGTAGCATGTTTTGACACTGAATCCACCTGCAAGTGTGCATCTCAGCTCATCTGTAGCTGCATCATCTAATACTGGAGGAGTACCCAATTCTGCAAACAAAGCAATCATTTCTATAGTCTCAATCTGTGTCAGATGCATGCTCAATTGGATATTCCATGTTCCGTTTTGCACTATATCTTTGATAATAGCCTTCTTATGAGTTTATATATATTTGGGTATTTCAGCTTTAATAGCCGAGTCGGTTTCCATTTATCCCACCAGAATCTGATTGCATCACCTTTTTTAACTTCTGTGACTGTGATTTCCTTCTCAACTGGTTTGTGTTTTTGTATACCTTTCTAGATGCTTCTCCCTTGAGGTTCTGAGTTGTCCTTTACCCATAGATCATCTACTTAGAGCTTTCGTTTTTTCTTGTATAACTATTCTCTATAGTAATTTTTTTTTTCTTTTGTGAACCTCCAAGACCATTTAGATAAGAGAGCTTTATTGTTAAGTCTGAGATTTCTTATTCCAAGACCTCCCATTTTCTTTGGTGTGTAAACTCTACCTAATTGATTTTCCTTGCATCTAACCCCACAAAAAATTTCTCATTATCTGATTAAGTTTTTTTCCAACTATAACTAGCATAGGAAATATTGACATATAATATATGGGTAGACTTGAAAGAGATGTTTTAATCATCAAAACTCTTCCAACTTTAGTGAAGAATCTTCTCTTCCATGGAGCGAGCTTCTTCTGAAATTTCTCAATTACGTCTTTCCATATTTCAGTACATATTGTTTTTGCTCCAACCGAAAGTCCCAAATATTTTAGAGGCAAGCTTTCAATCCTGCACTTTAGAATATCAACAATAGCTTCTATCTTGTGATAATCTCCTACGCTAATGACCGCACTCTTACTGAAGTTAACACACAAGCTAGTAATAGCTTCAAAGATTTGTAGGTTTAAGACCAAATTTTCAGCTTCCTCTTCCTTGGCATCCAGAAACACAAGAGTGTTATCTGTAAATTGTAGGTGTAATATTTGTATAAAATTAACTGTATATCAGCAAAACAATACGTGCATTTATGTAGGTATTTGAGTTTTATCTCTATTATACAATATGGATTTTAATCTTTTAAGTAATTGAAAAATTATGTCAATACATCCATAACAGGGTTCCATAATCGGTTAACATTTACGATCATTCTTGCTGGTACTTACAAATGTATGTCAACACATACTGCAAGTACAACAACATGGTCGATTATCGTCCACCTAAACAAGCCGTATTACTTCCGTAAGGTGTTGTTGCCAACTACAAAGAACGATTTAGTTCCCGTCCTGTTCAAATATACTGAATTGGTTGTTGTAACCAAGTTTTTATTGTACGATTTCAGTTGGAGTTGTATTAAAATTTAAATAGACTTTGTATTAGATTTCACAGGTTCATTTTGATTTTGATCTGATCGTCAAAATTTCTTATCGCTATGTTTTTGGACTCCCTCTGCTTTTTCTTTTTCTTATATTGATTTTTTAAAATTTTGACTGGAGTTTGAAAGATAATTATATATGACTGCGGCAGCGGTGGGGGCCCACGAAAAAATTACACTCTTGAATTATTGGTTTTGATTTTGATGGGGTGATATTAAAATGTGATGTTCAAAAAGAAGAGTATTGAAAATGAATATGCAAGGACCAATACGGCGATATCACATGTGTGTATGGGTCGAATTTCCGATCGAAAATGATTTGTTCACCGACAAGAATATCCCGTGGTTATCACCATGTGAAGAAGATGAGTGGGATCCATCTCCACCTTCACATATCCCAATGCTGAGAAGCATTCCCATCGTACCTCAAATCTCCTCTCGGTGTAAAATACGGGATAAATCCCGGTATGTAAAATCGTTCATTTCCTATTCTCTTTCTTCCTAATAGCCCCTTCCCGATCAGCGGCAGTAGCCCCTTCCCACTCAGAAAACAGAAATTCTTAGTGTACCGCCTCTCTGAACACCCTAAAAACAACCCCCTCATAACTTAAGCAATTTAGATAACTTATATGAAAAAAAGAGAGATGAACTTGTTTAGCTGTTAGCTGTGTTCGGTATGGAGGTGTTTTGATCAATTGATGATTGTGATCCATTTCCTCGGCAAATACGAACGATCAAAAGCAGTTGTTTCCAGTTTGATTAGACTTTAAGGTTTGACTTGATATATGATTCCAAGATTAGTTTTTAGGGTATGATTAAAACTAAATTCATAATAATCATAATAAACACAGCCAATGACTGACTATGCATCTACAGTTGGATCATTTCTTATGCATTCGTTAGGGAGGTGTTTTAAGAGTCATGTGTATAGTATAAGGCAAATGTTATTGTATGCACCCATGAATATGATAAATGCATTAAATGTTCTTGGACTTCTAACATATTTTATTGGAAATATAATAGTCTAAGCTTTATTAAATGTCTTAATAATGAAAATTATTAAATGCAACGTAAAAAAAAATTAAATTGATATATTTTACTCTCAATAATTCTACTTCATTTTCATGTTTACCTAAGAGGAAAGCATTGGAAGAAATTAGTAATCCATATTGTTTCATTAATCAGTAATGGAACATACCTCTATCAAGTATTATTATTTCTCTTATGAAACTCCCCTGTCAGTTTTTGTATGATCTACAGTCTCATACAAACGAAGTCATACAAACCAAGCCAAAAGATGCGGTTGTTTAAGACATGGAAGACAATGTCCAATGTAATACTAATATACTATTATGTCAATCGCCAGCCGTTTGGTCCCAGCCCCAGGGTTTAGAGTGTCTAACATTAAGTGAGTCTAACGATTTTGTGACAGACTCGAAAAGAATAATCTCAAAAGAATATTAAAAAAGAATGTTCGTTAATAAAACTGAGCATTGCAACAGCCAGCGAGCACATAAGCAAATTTTATACAGTTACTGGGTTAAGTTTCCCAAATTTCCTACTCCCCAAAATTAAAACATTCACCTTCCTTTTATGTAGGTATTTTATATAAACTGACATGAAAAAACCAACTACCATTTCTTCCAAAAACAATTTCGATCAAAACAAATATAATATTACCGAAAAAAAAGATACATCATGATAAAATAAAATACGCAATGCTCATCGTGATGAAATCGTAAAATTAGATCAATCATATGATTGAAAAGATATCAATCATATAAATAAATAAAAAAAACCAATGTCCAATGTCTAATACAATTTTTGTAATAAAATCCCCCAATTACATCTCCAAACTATGGATAAAAAAACTGCTTGCAAATACACTTTTTGTTGGTATTAAATTTATGATTAAATTTTAAAATAAAATGTACATAGAGGCGTGGGATATACGTACCCATAAATCGAAACAACCTGAAAAATTAATTTGTAATCCTGTCGAATAGTTGAAACACAAAATCATTAGTAGAAAATTAACTACAGTGATATTAAACAAAACTTTAGGAACAAAAACAAAAACAAAAAAAATTTATTAAAAAGTGCCATAAACTATAATGAAAACATTTTTGATATTTTTTTTCTTAATATTATTCACACCATAAATAACTAAAGTAGTGGTAATAAAAAAAATTATACCGCAATAAGTATATAGTTCTTGATAAAAATATATATTTTGGAAAAAAATAATTAATTATCTTAATTAAATCCATAAAAAAAAGTAAACTTTAAGCAAAAAAAAATTTAATTACGTGCAAGTCCTCCAGGGTGGCAAAATATTCCTATAAATATTTAAATATTGTCAACAAAAAAAAGCAATATTATAGACCTTTTAGGAAATGTATTATCCAATAATAAGAGATTGATTAATATATCATTTCCAAAACAAAAGGTTTTTTTTGGATGGAATATATGCGAGTTGGTGTCCGTCTATAAAAGCATCGAGGAAAAGCTAAACCTCATTGTTTCCACTTTGTTGTTATTTGTTTTACAGGTACCCTCAATTGGCGCTAATGTTGCGTCAATGAGAGTCGGTGCGTGCTGATTTGATGTGAAACAAGATGAGAACTGTTAAATTTCATGGTAAAATCACACAAGGTGTCACCAATTATACCTCATCTATTGTTTCCATCTATTGTTTATGGGGCAGTTATAGCTACCTATATATGATTTGGTGGTAAAGATGGTGTTGCTATGTTTCCACCTACGATAACTCCATACGTAAAACTATTCTGCCTCTGCTTTGTACAATTAGAATGATAAGTTGCGTACTGGATCATTTTTTATCCATTTCGGCGTACAATATTTTTGCAATGCTTCGGTGACTTGATGGGAAGCGTATAACACCAATCCTATAGCTGAACAGGATAGTCCCAGGGGATCATTAGCTTCAACTTCGTTGTTGCCAAACTAATTGGACGGAGTCAACCTGAGATTTCTAACGCTCTTGGTTCTTACTTCAAATGTTGAACCTAAAGGAGTTGACGCCGAAAATCACATTGTTTGATACTTTTTCTTATTTATTGTATATTCAAATTTTTATATTTTATGCTTTTGAATTCTTGATATGGATAGTTTTTGAGTATTACAAGTGAAAATTGGTTGCAATTATACAACAGTTCCATTTATAAGTCAAAATAAGAGGAATGACAATTAGGGTAAATAAAGAAGTTATGGAGACATGTGACATGATATCATGAATAGAGAAAGTTATGAAAATGTCTATAAATAGGGAAAGAAAATACAAAGAGAGGAGTCTTTTATCTCTCTCATCTTTCTCTTCTCTTAGAATTGTGTGCCCTGTGGTTAGGACTCGTAGAACCAAGATCAAATTCACCAACAATTATTTTAACTCTTTATCCTAATAATATATTAAAAAATGTTTGACTTTATCTAACTTGACGTGCACACTACACAATCACTTGATCGTCTCTTCATCTATATGGTCTTTACTTTACGGTCACCTCGGCCTACTGCATGCTCACCTAGATTTTCTTGTCTCATAGGTGGATGAGATATTCCAACATTGGTTATTTAACGCTTGGTATCGAGTAAATGACCAGTACATTGGTTTGGTACCTAATAGTTTGAAAATCGAGATTTCGTACCTGGACTTATTAATTACTCTCAAGTAAAGCAATTGACAAAACAGTCTGTTAATCATACTAGCTAGTCAGAGATTTAATACCAGTTGGAATTGCAAACAGATATGTTTATGGTGGATTTCTCGCCAGTCATCTTAACTGGAGTTGTGTTTTCTTTGGAGAAGAAATTCTTGTGGTCTCGTTCTTTCTTTTATGCCTTTTCATGGAGCCTTTGCGACTAAATTTCAAGCCTGTTAAAGCAATTTTAACATCTGTACAGATAGCTGGACCTGAACTGCACGAAGTTGAAATAGCAGAAGTGCCTGAGAAGGGAAAAGATGTTGTCGCCGTCTCATCTATAGAACGACACTCGAATAACAGGATCTCGAACAGAAAATTTTTTCAAAGCACACAATTAACCATATTTTAAGATTTGGAAGGATATGAAAGTTCTTTTCCTTGAGAAGGTGTATGTCGTTAATATTATGGGTTACGTAGCATATACCTTCGTAACATGGGCTTATTCATATTGGGGACCGAGGTCTGCTGCCGATATTTAATTACAATTTTCGGTGGAATATTTGAAATGCTGGCTTGCGGTTATATCCTTGATCGCATAAATTCCTCAATCAACAATGGGTTTAAGCTTCTTACTGCAACAACAGTTCTTGGGCGTGCATGTTGTATTGATGGATTTTGTTTCAAAAGCGTGCATGGTTCCATAGCGTTTTTCGTATTCGACCAGTGGTTTCTCTTTGCTGCACAAGCGCCGGTGAACTTCATATGTCTTCGCTGCTTCAATCCCAGTTTAAGATCAATCTCTCTGTTGGAAACAATATTTTATTAACATTTATTTTTAAAGGTTTTAACTAAATAATAAAACTAATTTTTGTTTTCTTTGTGAGTTAAAATCGTATTTGTCCCGCGTCGGGGAATTCCTCTTCTAAAGTTGTATTATTACTTTATATAAACAAATTCTCTACTTTTATAAAATCTATGGAAAAGGGGTTTCTCTATAATTTAGAGAGACCACCGAGGGAAAAATATTTTATATTGTTTTCTTTAGCGTTCGAAATTTTCCTTAAAGGTTTTTCAGAGTTGCCAAGCTCAAGTTGAGCATCTACTACATATGCTAACAGTAGGTTTAGTAGGGTATTTTATCCTGGAGATATCCATCACGTGAGGGTTATAGCATTACTGTAGGAGTAAAATATCGCACACGTATTAACTATGCGAAATAACGATAATCTAGCCTGAGCGAAGGATATCGCTCATAGTTAAATCGAGATGACGTATCAGATGATGTAAGCATAGTCACGAGTAAAGTGTGAAGAGCCATGCGAAGTTGAAAGAGTGTGCGAGAAGAGACATTGTAAATGTTAGAGCATTGCTCGGTCGAACTCGCATGCGTTGCTATCTCAAGCATGTTTGTCAATGTTAGTGATCAAAATTATAAGTCTTGATTTCTAGTCTACTATAACTAAGTCTCGGACTAGGATAGAAAGTGTAGTTGAGCTCAAGGACTTCATGGCGATTCATCATACAAGAAGAAGAACTACTCAAGGAACCGGTGGAACTTCTCGACAAAAAGGTATGTGAAGACTTGAACTTATCTGTCACTCAAAAGTCTATCTGCTCTATCTCCTACTTCTTGAGACAAAAAGTCGTATGCTATATATAGACTTAGATTATACACATTTGGTATTTCGATCCGAGTATACCTCGCCTATCTATATCTCGAAATATGTGTTGGCAAGCGTTTTGCTTCGACCATGTTTATCTTTACCTAGTGACGAAAGTCATGATATGTTTCAATCACTTTGAAAATTGCTTTGACGAGAAATGGTATAACAACTACATAACGTCCTCTAAGAATGTTTCAATGGTTGGAATGAGAGTTTAGATTACATAACCAATGATGGACATAAGTATTGTTGTGGAAACACATATGTGCATAAGTCCTATCCCTTAAACCAAAGTTTGCGAACTTCGTTGATCAAGAGAAACCGAAATAATGACTTGTTGCCAAGTCCGCGAACTCAGTTTCGTGAACTGCCGAACTTCTCATCCCGAGAAATTCTGCTGGAGTTGACAAACTAGTTGCGTGAGTACCAGTCCGCGAACCCAGTCCGCGTACCGGCGGAAATTCTTTGCCGAGATTTTCTGCTGTAGTTTGTAAACTCTGCCTGGTTGCTTAAGTCCGCGAACCTAGTGTGCGAACTTAAGAAGGTTATATATCTGAAGATGATTTATGAACTTAAACTTATAAAGACTAAGGAATGCAATTTGCAAACCGTGGCTATAAAGTTCATGAACCGATTCGAGTGAATCAAATCATCTTTGCTTCAATTGTGTCTTGTGTAGTACATAATATTTCCTTGCAATTGAACAACTCTCTAACTAGTTCATTTGAATCATTTGAATTAGTTATGGTGAAGAAGAATATGGTTGGTATGAAATGCTCATATGGCTAACCTTTTGGTTAATTATTGTTGAACCAACAATGTACCTGTTTGGGTACGGTTAACAAACCTAGAAGCGTGTGATGTGATTTTCAATTGAGTTGTAGTAATAGGTTCGTTGAGACTTGTGAAAGCAATAGATTTTAGACTTATAAAACTTAAAAAATAAAGACAACTTATTGCAAAATTGATTTCAAGATATTAAAAATAACCAAGACACTGATTCCACTATTACAAATGAATAAATGTGGTAAATAACCACAAACTCTAATTATCTTTTAAGTCCCTTATTTCTTAACTCACAAATAATCAGGCAAATTCTCAAATATTAATTGTATTCCCTAAGCATAGATTATCAATTGACTAAACAAAGTATAACCTATCAGATTGAATCACAACTTATTAAGAAAATTACGCAAACAATTTAAAACTTTGCAAAGCAGTGATTGAGTGAATTATAAATTATAAATTAGAGAAAATAAAATAGTTACCAATTATTCATGCGTAAATAGCTTCCTCATTGCCTTGGTTGTGGGAGAATTATCTCATCATCATGTTGGAAACACACTCAAAAATCATTTTTATTGCTCAAAGGGTTTACAAATGATGAAAATGGGTGAAAATGATTAAAACCGGGTTTGTAACAATTATATTTGTTACAAACCGAACTGTTACAGGGAACGATAAAACCTAACTTTCGCGGTTACTGTAGAAAAACGACTGTCTGTGTGGGTCTTTTGTTCTTCGTGTTCTTGGACAGCAGCAAAAATGGTGACTCTCTGCAACTCCAATTTCTCGCCTTTGTGGTGTTCAAAACTCTCCCAAACTCTTCGTCCTCCCACTCTGTGACTCCATAATCCCTTAAATATTCGATTGGACTGAGAATAAGCCCTCATAACTCCAAATAATCCAGCAGTCAATGAAAAATACTCCCATGCAAGATACGAAAATTTTATTCCCTATTTTAAAACTTCACACGTCTACAGCTTAAGAATCTTCCTTATTTAACTTCTCCACGCTTCTGCAGAGACCGAGTGCCATCCAAACACGAGCAGCACACGTCTAACTTGTTGTAATCTCGTTCAATCTCCTTCCAGTGTACGAACTGCCATATTTTGTCTGTTGGAAAATCTAGCCAAATTCAATCGAAACCACCAATCATACCACGCCTGTTACACTCAATCAAGTCTTCCCATGAAATTTTAGCCATTGAATCACATTATAACCCCTCCAAATCACGAACTGAAAATCTGTTAGTAGTGTGTATATTTTCCCGCCATTTTTAAGAATTCAAACGAAGAGGAAAGGTTGGACCCTATCCAGAGCAGGGATGCAAATAATAGCTTCCTTCAGGGGTGTCCTGAGGGTGCCCCTTATCGAAAATGAGGGTGCCTTTAGTACGTTTCTCCCAGGGGTCCCAATAGCACTTGTTGAGCAACTTTTTCCACACAAGTGTATTTCTCCAAAAACACCTACACAAACATAAAAACACCATAATAAGTACAAAATCAAGCACTAGCAATAGAGAAACTGAGGACAATTCAGACACAAAAATGTGTCTATCAAATACCCCCAAACTTATTATTTGCTAGTCTTCGAGAAAAACTAATATAGAAAATAAAATCCTAACTCACTAGGTGGCCCTAGTGACCGAGAGATAGTCTCGGGAGGGTTTACCATAGGTGTACCCACAAAACCTTTACTCCAGACCCTAGCTATCTACGCAGAACCTTGGAAGGCACCAAAGAATCTCCTTGGTTGGCATACTCTCATTGACTATAGGAGGAAGTACCCTGATGCGAAATTCCAATTGATGTACACGAGTTTGCACTCAGCATACTAAAATTCATAAATAAGTGACAGAGCTCTACTCAGATAGTTTCTGGACATCATAACCGGAGTCAACCAATCACATGGAAAAATTAAGAAGATGGATAAAGAGAAAAAATGTAGATGGTTTTGAAAGTGAACGGTGTTTCCCATATCTGTCTGAAGGCCTCTGCCAAGGTGAACCTATCCTAATGGACTGAGATGCCGGTCAGACTAATATCAACACAACTGGCATATACAAGGGGACCAGCGGTCGATAATCCTAACTCTAGGTCAACACAACTGCATATACAAGGGTATCAGTGGTCGACTTTATTGAATTTACTCCGGTTGGTCTGATGGTCTGGTCTCAAATATATATATATATATATATATTTTATTTTTTCTTTTTGGTATCTCAATCACTCTATTTCACCTAGCAATGGTAACAACTTGAACCGTACGCCCCACCAAATCATTTAAGAAATAAAAACAGAAGGGATTAGGATTCAACGAGATATGGCGAAACTACCATGTTTTTTTTTAATTCTGACACCTGAGATCTATGCTTTTATGAATAGACTCTTTAGATGTTTCCATCTAATCAGATTGGTTCCTCAACTCCTACAACCAAGATGTTCCCATCCACTTAGATTGGTTAGTGCCAACCTTAATAAGCATAAATTTCTAGGCTTTGGAGTTTATTTATTGCAACTAAAAGCTAACAAAAAGTTTCTTCCCCACCCCCAAACTTAAATTAACATTGTCCTCAATGTTTCTAATGAAAGATCAATACCAAAAACTAAAGTAACATGAGGAATCAGTAAAGAGAGAAGTTGGAAAGATAGTACCTGGGTGAAGAGAGAAAAAAAACCACTAATATACAACATACAATCGCCTCGATGGTCAATCAAGGGTAAACAAGGTCCTCCAGAGGGACTTCCTCAACATCACCTGTAGGAAAGGGCTCTAAAAAGGGTTACCATCTCTGACCGTTAACCTTCGAAGAACTACTACCATCCGGTGTCTCGATCTCAACAGCTCCATGAGGAAAGACAGTGCGAACAATAAAAGGACCCGTCCACCGAGAACTTAACTTCCCAGGGAAAATATGCAAGAGGGTATCATACAGAAGAACTTTTTGACCTGGAGAAAATGACTTTCTTAAAATATTCTTATCGTGCACAAGTTTCATTTTGTTCTTATAATCCTTAAAACTATCATATGCATCTCAACGAATTTCTCCAACTCATTGAGCTGGAGTTTCCTATGGGCTCCTGCCTTGTCAAGTGAAAAATTTAGCTGCTTAACAGCCCAATAGCTCTATGTTCTAACTCAACAGGTAAGTGACATCCTTGCCATACACAAGTCGATAAGGTGACATTCCAATGGGGGTCTTAAACGCAGTACGGTAAGCCCATAAGGCATCAGTAAGCCTAGACGACCAGTCTTTCCGATTAGGATTAACTTTTTCTCTAATATACGTTTTATCTCCCTATTGGAAACCTCTACTTGACACTAGTCTGTGGATGATACGGGGTAGCTACCTTATGTGTAATACCATATTTCTTCATCAAAAGCCTAAAAGGTCCATTACAAAAGTGCGACCCTCCATCACTAATTATAGCTCGCGGTGTACCAAAACGTGTAAGTATATTATTTTTCAAGAACTCAATCACAACCCTATGGTCATTGGTTTTACACGCAACCGCCTCAATCCACTTAGAGACATAGTCTACAGCGACAAGGATGTAAGGTTACCAAAAGAATTAGGAAACGGACCCATAAAGTCAATACCCCACACATCAAAGACCTCAACAACTAAAATAGGGTTCAAGGGCATCATGTTCCTACGGGAAATGGTTCCTAATTTCTGGCAACGCTCACAAGTAACACAGTGACTATGGGAGTCTTTAAACAACGAAGGCCAATAGAATCCACACTGCAATATCTTAGCAGCAGTCTTCTTAGCACTAAAGTGACCCCCACAAGCATGATCATGACAAAAGGAAATAATACTGGACTGGTCACTCTCAGGTATACATCTCCTAATAATCTGGTCTGGACAATACTTAAACAAATAAGGATCATCCCAAAAGAAGTGCTTCACCTCGGCTAAAAACCTAGAACGATCTTGTTTACCCCAATGTTGGGGCATTCGACCAGTAACAAGATATTCACTATATTGCATACCAAGGTAATTGGGTAACAAAGAACAGTTGTTCATCAGGAAACTATCCCTTATAGGAAGGGAATCATCAGGGAATCACAACTAGCCTAGACAAGTGGTCTGCTACTACATTTTCGGCACCTTTTTGTCTCTAATGTCTGGAGAAAACTCTTGCAACAAAGGATCCACCTAATCAATCTAGGTTTCGTATCCTTTTGGAAGAAGATATTCAAAGCAGCATGATCAGTAGATATTACTTAGAACCTAAGAGAGGTCTAAACTTGTCTAAGGCAAACACAATGGCTAATAGTTCCTTCTCGTAGTGGTATAGTTCAACTGGGCATCATTCAGAGTTTTGCTAGCATAGTAAATCACATGAAGTAATTTTTTTTCTCGCTGACCTAGCACAACACCAATAGCATAATCTGAAGCATCACACATGATCTCAAAGGGTAGGTTCCAGTTGGGTGCCTGGACTATGGGGGCGGTAGTGAGTAAATTCTTAAGCTTCTCAAAAGCCTCTAAACAAGCATCATCAAAGACAAACTTAATCTTTTGCAAGCAAATTGCAAAGAGGTCTAGAAATCAAGCTAAAATCCTTAATGAATCGACGATAAAAACCTGCATGCCCTAAGAATGACCTATCTTACTTGGTTTTTGGGACCTGTAAAGTTTTAATAAGGTCAACTTTGGCTCTATCTACCTCTATACCCTTCGAAGATACGATATGCCCTAGAACAATTCCTGAACGAACCATGAAGTGACATTTCTCCCAATTAAGCACTAAATTTTTTCCTTACACCTAGTCAAAACTAATGACAAATGATGCAAGCACTCATCGAAAGACGAGTCAAACACTGAAAAATCATCCATAAAGACCTCTAAGAAACGTTCTACCATGTCAAAAATATGCTCAACATACAACGCTGAAAGGTCGCAGGGGCATTACATAGCCCGAAAGGCATGCGTCTATACGCAAAGGTACCAAAGGGACAGGTAAAAGTGGTTTTCTCTTGGTCTTCTGGGGCTATGACAAACCTGATTATAACCGCAGTATCCATCTAAAAAGCAATAATGGCTACGTCCAGCTAATCTCTCTAGCATTTGGTCGATGAAGGGAAGGGGAAAGTGGTCCTTCCTAGTGACCTTGTTCAATTTCCTATAGTCAATACAGACACGCCAACCCGTGGTCACCCGGGTTGGGATTAACTCATTGTTATCATTCTGGACTACAGTAATACCGGATTTCTTGGGAACAACCTGAACGGGGCTGACCCACTTACTGTCTGAAATGGGGTAGATAATGCCTGCATCTAACAGCTTAAGAACCTCGGTTCGAACTACTTCTTTCATATTAGGGTTCAGTCGACGTTGCATCTCCCTAGAAGGTTTGGTGTCACTCTCTAAATAGATATGATGCATACAATCAGTAGGACTTATACCCTTAATGTCTGCTATGGTCCACCCTAAAGCTTCCTTGTTATTCTGAAGGACGGTCACTAGCCTACTTTCCTGATCACTATCCAAGTCGGATGCTATAATCACAGGTAAAGTTTCAGATGGGCCTAAAAACACATACTTCAGGGAATCTGGTAATGGTTTAAGGTCCAACTTAGGAGGCTTTTCTAACGAAGGAACTAGGGTAGACTTAGAAACGGGTAGAGGTTCGAACTTAGGTTTCCAGCCATTACTAGTGTCTATCAAAGGGGTTGAATCTAACAAAGCATTCACCTCATTAATCACATCGTCATCATCAAAATCAATCCCAAAGTGGGCTAGGCATTTCTCTAATGGATCTTCTAACAAAGTGTTTGGTAATGACTCCTCGACTAATGTTCCTATCATGTTCACCTCTTCTATGCTCGAGTCATCTAGTTCAGAGGGTAGCTTACTAATATTAAAAATGTTCAGCTCAATAGTCATATTACCAAAAGACAAATTCATAATACCATTTCGACAGTTAATGATCGCATTGGATGTAGCTAAAAACGGGCGACCTAAAATCACTGGTATTTGGTTCTCTGGGTCAGGGACAGGTTGGGTATCTAGGATAACAAAATCCACTGGATAAATAAACTTGTCGACCTCAATAAGAACGTCCTCGATCACACCACGAGGAATTTTAACGGACCTATCAGCTAACTGAAGTGTCATCTGGGTAGGTTTCATCTCACCAAGTCCTAGCTTAAGGTACACATGGTATGGGAGTAAGTTCACACTGGCTCCTAAGTCAAGCAAAGCTTTCTCGACACGGTATTTACCTATTGTGCAAGAAATAGTAGGGGACCCTGGGTATTTACACTTAGGAGTAGTGGTATTCTGTATAATAGAACTCACATGACTAGCTAGGAAGGCTTTCTTATGGACACTAAGTTTTCGCTTTCGCGTACACATATCCTTAATAAACTTGGCATAAGTGGGAATCTTCTTAATCGCATTTAACAATGGGAGGTTGATAGTAACTTGCTTAAAAACCTCCAATATATCATTAAAGTTGGACTCTCTCTTAGTTGGAACTAGCAGCTGGGGGAACGGGGCTCTGGGAAAAAAGCCGGGCTCAGCAGGACCCTCATTGGTCTCTTTGGAGACTCTGTCAGTCTCCTCATTTTCTGGCTCAGAAGGGTGAACTACAACATGTTCACTATCAGGCATGGAAACCTTATTGTCAACTTTCTTTCCACTCCTAAGGGTTGTTATAGAATTCACATGATTGTACGATTTCTCTCCTTTAGGGTTGGGATTAGTTTGACTAGGGAACCTTCCATCTTCTCTTTCACTAATATATCTAGCTATTTGGCCGACTTGAAGTTCTAATTTAGCAAGAGACTGGGAATTATTCTTAAAATTCTGCCTGGTTTCTTCTTGAAAACCATAGTGGTTCTTTGATAACATCTCATGGTTCTTTGCTAACATAGTAAGGGTTTCTTCTAAGGTGGAGATCTTTTTCTCATTCTGAAACTGGGGTTGACCTGAAGAGTTCTTAGCATAACCAAATCCTGGGGGAGGCTGAGAATTACTAGATTGTCCTTGAATCTGACCCTTAGACCAAGAAAAATTAGGATGGTTTCTCTAACCAGGGTTGTAAGTCTCTGAGTATGGGTTAAACTTTTGACGGTTCTCAAACCTAGCATTGTTATAGACAACATGGGCATGCTCTTCACTAACCTGATCTTCCAAAAATTAGTTATTGGGTTCTACTCCACAACTAGACACTTGAGAGGCTCTAAACCTATCATCAGGTTCAACAAGAGACCTATGTTTATGATGATTCAATTCCAAAGCTTCTAACCTTCTAGACAAAACAGCAAACTTAGCATCTGACCCGAAGCTTGTATCTACCACATTGGTGATACTTCTATTTTCCAAGAGTCTTTTGGGGGGTTCAACACAAGACTCCCACTGTTGGGATTTTTCAGAGACAACTCCTAAGAAGGTAAAAGCATCATCAACACTTTTACTAGTGAACTCACCAGCGCACATAAACTCAACCATGGCATTGGTTGAATAGTCTAAACCATCATAAATAATCTCTACGAGTTTCATCTTATCAAATCCATGGTGAGGACACTAGGATAGGAGATCATTGAATCTCTCTAAAAACCTATAAAGAGACTCTCCCTCTTGTTGCACACTAGCACTAATTTTCTGCCTAGCAGACGCAGTTTTATGCTTGGGGTAGAATTTCATATAGAAAGCAACAATAATTTCCTGCCATGTTTCAATGGATTCAGATGGTAGGTTGTTCAGCCAGGTCTTGGCTTTATCTCTCAAGGAAAAGGGAAACATCTTAAGTTTCAAGATTTCATCAGTAAGGTCTTTTATTCTAATTGTCCCACAAATTTCCTCAAAGTCCCTAATATGAAAATAAGGGTTCTCATCATCTTTCCCTAAGAATATAGGGATCATCTGAAGAATAATAGGTTTTATCTCGAAATTAGCCGTAATGGATGGAAATTTAATGCACGAAGCTCGGGTGGACCTAGTTGGGAACATGTAATCTTTCAAAGTTTCCATTGCTGGCACAGCTGAAGTACTAGGGGTATTTTCCTCACAAAGAGACAAATTATCAAAACTGAAGTTTCCAAAAACAAGGCTCTCAAAAGAAGAGTCTTCGGGCTCCCCGCTTCCACAAGAAGAACTACTAGGTTTTTCAATAATCAATCGACCTAGATTATCTCTTTTCCAAACCCGTTCTCTAATGACTTCGGGGATACACTAGAAAAACAAATAAAACAAATAAAAGAATCCTAAAGGAAGGGAGGTTCTAAGCAAACACAAAGCATGATGACTCCACCAAAGCAAACCTAAAGATTTCTAGCAAACAAAAAGCATGATGGCTCCACTTAGATTTTTTCTAGACCAGATTATATTCTTTCGAAAAGGAACTCGTTACAATCTGAGCAAACCTCTCTGGAATCAATACAAGTTAAAATAAGTTGAATAGAGACGAGGGAAGTGATAGCTAATGAATTAAACCTAAAACTATGGTTATATTTACACCTGCAAGTATACAGGGTCAGATAGTAGATAATGAAAAGCAGGGGAAGTCCACAGGGACAAGGAGGGAGCTGGTGTTGTTTCTACTTTTCTAGTGACAGAAAGTAAAGCAATGCAATATATTAGAATGGGAGGAAAATCAGCCTGCTCACTGATATGCCCCTAGTATTGACTGTCTTTTGACAGCACAGTCAATCACAGGCATACCAGAGCACTGATTACTTCCCATTGCTCAAACAAAACAGGCATCAAGATAAACATGAACATGAGATTGATATAAAATGTAACAATCACACACTCAAATTAAATACATGTTGGAGTTCAGAACAGCTAAAATTAACAATGCATTTGAATTGAGAATCATGGAATTGAAAAGATTGAAACCCTCAAAGCTACAGTTCATGGAAATAACAAAACTAAACTATTCTACTGATGCTCTGGTTAATCCAGGCATAGCTTCTAACACACACCCATCATCCCTATTTATACACAAACCAACTTTCCCCAAAACAGGACCACATCAGTCCAATTAGGGTTTGGTGAAAATACAAATTAAATCAAAAATAATCCTACCTAACTCTGATAACAACCCTAATAGATTATCCCATACTTCAATTTAACATTCAATTGATTTCCCCCAAAAATTTCCCAAATCAGAAAAATTAGGGTTTTAGAAATTAAAATTCGAAATTTACCTAATCTCTGACTCCGATCAAACTTCGACCCATGCTTAGAATTAGTCTTCTCTTGCTTCCCATACCTCCAATTGCTCTCCTAACTCACCTAATTTACCAATTTTTCACACGTTAGGGTTTTGAGAAAAACGTGTATAAAAATGGGAAATTAGGTGGCTAGATAGGTTGTAATGATGGTAGTGGAGATGGGTTATGGTGTTTGGTTGATTTGAGAGGAGATGGTGGTGGTTGAGGTGGTGGTTGAGCGGGGCAGGGTAAGGTGGTGTTGCAGAGGGTGAGGGAGAAGATGGAGTCGATGGGGTTTGAGGAAGGGGTTGTTTGTTTTGTGGGTATAGGTATTTGGTTGTTTGGGTGTTGAGCAGACCCATCAAATCTCGATGTTTTGTGAGGGGAATCCGTAGGATGATAGGATGAGGGAAAGATCCAACGATGTGATGTAAATGGATGTGGAGCGACCGTTGGATATGTAATACATCAAGACTGACGGTCCAAGATGGGGTTAGGTGTTGTAGTGTTTGACAGGAGCTTCAGACTTCGATGCACGACGATGAGGCGACCATAGGATGCTGAGATGATCCAATCTGACGGCTACAGGAGAAGTGGGCTATGGATATTGGAAGTGGGTTTGGGTGAGGGGTTTGGGCCTTGGGTATGCCAATCCCATATCTTCTTTAAGAACAATTCTTCCTCTTCAAGCCCAGTTCTAGCCTTTTGGTCTTGCGCACAACATTCTTCGCGGCTTCCTTGTGTGATTCCTCTTGGCTTCCACCACTTTTCTGCTCTTTTCCGCTCCGCAATTCATCCAAACTTTATTTATTACCTAAAAATGCAAAATTAATTAATAAAAATATTTATTCTTGAAAACAAAGAAAATATAGAATATGGGATAAAATGTAGAATTAATGCACAAAAGATGAGTTAAATGCCAAGAAAAATATATAGAAATATGCACTTTTTAGCACTCATCAGGAAGCTGCGTGGAGCTTTGATAACCAAGGCCTCACCGGCGTTACAAGGCGGCGTAGTCAACTCATAGAAACCATCATGAACTTCAAAGTATGATCAAAAGAGTAACCAATATTTTTCAAACAACTTTCCTATTAAGCTCGTCACCCTATAGGTCTCGTTCTAGTCAAAATTTTAGGATTATGTTCGCGTTTGGTTTCGTTTTCCTAAGGAGGGCAAGAAGAGAACGGTGATGAAATCCGAACCATTATCTTGTATGGACAATCCTTTCCCTTTACTAGGAAATTAAAGCAGTCGTTTTCAATTCCTCAGCATATATGCAAACGAAGGAATACAGTAAACCCGCTGACAGGGGATTCGCGGGTGTTTAGATAAATTTACCTCCCGTTCCAAACGGGGGATGAACCGTTGAAGTTGACTCGGGCCACGACTCCTATGTCATGTACGAACCCGAGGGGCCGAGTCAATATCGTAATCGCGGTCCTTCTCTGCAAACAATTTATATTTAAACTACCCTTCCGTAGGGTTTTATAAAAAAAATAAAGTTCCAAAGTCCACAGTCCAAAAATATAGTGCAAAAGAAAAGAAAAGTCTAAAAAAATAAAAAAAAACTCTAAAGAATAAAAACAAAATAAAATGTCTCTTTATCTTTTTTTTTTTTTAATTAATTTTTCTTCTTCTTTTCTTTCGCTCCTTTTCGCTTTGCTTTTATTCCAAATCTTTAAGTATTCACCAAAAGCTTTGGAAATTTTTTCCTTCGCTCCAAATTCCAAAATATGTAAGGAAAAGACAAGAACCCAAAAACGTAAAGAAGAATAAATAAAAACCTAAAAAATCTAAAAACTCTAGCCTAAAGACAAGTCCGCGTCGGCGGCGCCAAAAATAGATGTGATTTTCAATTGATTGTAGTAATAGGTTCGTTGAGACTTGTGAAAGCAATAGATTTTAGACTTATAAAACTTACAAAATAAAGAAAACTTATTGCAAAATTGATTTCAAGATATTAAAAATAACCAAGACACTGATTCCACTATTACACATGAATGAATGTGGTAAATAACCACAAACACTAATTATCTTTTAAGTCCCTTATTTCTTAACTCACAAATAATCAGGCAAATTCTCAAATATTAATTGTATTTCCTAAGCATAGATTATCAATTGACTAAACAAAGTATAACCTATCAGATTGAATCACAACTAATTAATAAAATTACGCAAACAATTTAAAACTCTGCAAAAGCAGTGATTGAGTGAATTATAAATTATAAATTAGAGAAAATATAATAGTTACCAATTATTCATGCGTAAATAGCTTTCTCATTGCCTTGGTTGTGGGAGAATTAGCTCAACATCATGTTGGAAACACGCTCAAAAATCATTTTTATTTGCTCAAAGGGTTTACAAATGATGAAAATGGGTGAAAATGATTAAAACCGGGTTTGTAACAATTATATTTGTTACAAACCGAACTGTTACAGGGAACGATAAAACCTAACTGTCGTTGTTACTGTAGCAAAAAGACTGTCTCTGTGGTCTTTTGTTCTTCGTGTTCTTGGACAACAGCAGAAATGGTGACTCTCTGCAACTCCAATTTCTCTCCTCTGTGGTGTTCAAAACTCTCCCAAACTCTCCGTCCTCCCACTCTGTGACTCCATAAGCCCTTAAATACTCAATTGGACTGAGATTAAGCCCTCATAACTCCAAATAATCCAGCAGTCAATGAAAAATACTCCCATGCAAAATAGGGAAATTTTATTCCCTGTTTTAAAACTTCACGCGTCTACAGCTTAAGAATCTCCCTTATTTAACTTCTCCACGCTTCTGTAGAGACCGAGTGCCATCCAAACACGAGCAACACACGTCTAACTTGTTGTAATCTCGTGAAAATCTCCTTCCAGTGTACGAACTGCCATATTTTGTCTGTTGGAAAATCTAGCCAAATTCAATCGAAACCACCAATCATACCACTCCTGTTACGCTCAATCAAGTCTTCCCATGAAATTTTAGCCATTGAATCACACTATAACCCCTCCAAATCACGAACTGAAAATTTGTTAGTAGTGTGAATATTTTCCCACCATTTTTCAGAATTCAAACGAAGAGGAAAGGTTGGCCCCTATCCAGAGCAGGGGTGAAAATAGTAGCTTCCTTGAGGGGTATCCCGAGGGTGCCCCTTATCCAAAATGAGGGTGCCTTTAGTACTTTTCTCCCAGGGGTCCAAATAGGACTTTTTGAGCAACTTTTTCCACACAAGTGTATTTCTCCAAAAACAGCTACACAAACATAAAAACATCATAATAAGTACAAAATCAAGCACTACCGATAGAGACACTGAGGACAATTCAGACACAAAAATGTGTCTATCAGCGTGCATTTCATTTGTATAACAAGCTAAGTTTTCGATCTAATGGTTGAGAAATATTAGCTTGAATCTAAATCAGGTTTTCATCTAATGGTGGATATTGTTTTCTTTGTGACCAAGGCGAAACCCTGATTTGAAAGACTATATAAGGGGACATCTAGCAACTCTGCAAAACTAATCCCCACACCTCACACGTGATACTAGTTTGCGTGCTAGAGTCGTTTCTCCTTTAACATTTGGTTTTCTTCTTCTAAAACCAGGTTAACGACTTAAAGACTTCATTGGGATTGTGAAGCCAGACCAATACTACTTTTATCGTAGTTGTGTGATCTGATCTTGCATCTTATATCGTACGAGTACAATCAGATTAATTGGCTTGAGATTAATATCTCCGATAGGCAACATATAAAAAGTAGTCACAAACATCTTCGTCTCATTGTTTGTGATTCCGCAACATCTTGTTTCGCTACCATATAATTAAGATTGTTGTGAGGTGATTGATTTATCTAGGATGTTCTTCGGAAATGTAAGACCGGATTATCAATTGGTTCCTGTTCACCTTGATTATTATCAAAATATGGAACAAAAACTTTAGGGTTTTTCTGTGGGAGACAGATTGATCCTTTGATAGACTTGTCTGTGTGAGATAGATTTGTTTATTGTCAAAGCCTGCGATTTTGGGTCGTAGCAACTCTTAGTTGTGGGTGAGATCAGCTAAGAGAATCAAGTGCGCAGTATCATGCTGGGATCAGAGGCGTAGGGAGTACAACTGTACATTGGATCAGTGGGATACTGATTGAGGTTCAACTACAGTCCAGTCCGAAGTTAGCTTGGAGTAGACTAGTGTCTGTAGCCTCTTAATACAGTGTGTGTTCAATCTGGACTAGGTCCCGGGGTTTTTATGCATTTGCGGTTTCCTCGTTAACAAAATTTCTGGTGTCTGTGTTATTTCAGTTTCCGAATTATATTGTTTTATCTTTATTATTGAAATAATACAGGTTCTGTGTTAGATCATAAATTAGAGTAATCCAACCTTTGGTTGTTGATTGTCATTAATTGATCTTTGGATATTGGTCTTTGGTACCATCCAAGTTATTCCTTGTGTTTGATTAAGGACTCGCTGATTTCTATTAGCTCGAGTAAATCAAAACAAGAGAGAGATATTAACTCCCTGAGATACTTTTACCTAGATTGAGTCTGACTGTCTAGTTGATTCTCTAGAAAGTATTTCGGAGTTAGTCCATACAGATTGCTAAGCAAAATATTTGGCGGTGTTATTAGACCCCCGCTTTTTCAGTAAATGTGCGATAATAACGCATGCCAGATCCGAAAATAAAGGATTTATTAGTTGTCATCCACTATATACTACCCTATATAAGGGATTGAGTAGACATGTAAAAGGAGAGATCTTTTGGAGAGCTTAGACAAGAAAGTTCGGAGAGAGAAAGATTATTTGGAGAGCAAGTTAGGGTTTTCATATTATCTTGTATCCAATTTTAAGATCTTGATAAATGAATCTATGATTTCCACCATGATTACTTATATTTCCGGTTATATTTCTATATGGATGTGGTTGTAGGATTTCCTGCAACTACATTTTGGCGCTAGAAACAGTTCGGAATGATATATCCTGTTGGTGAATTTAAGGAAATTCTGGAAAGTTAGATCTGCAAATTTTAATCTCGAAAATATAATTTCTAATGTTTGAATCTTTAGATTATTGAGAAGATAAAGATGAAGAAGGAAGAATCTATGGAGAAAGTAAGGATTATCAAGATATGAGGATGGGGTAGAAGCATACAATGTAATTCAATAACTAAAACGTTAATCTCCGATGCGGATTTTCATGCGGGAATAATAGGAAGAATACACAAACGTGATCGTGAAGGAAAGAAGGTTGATACGGTGGATAAGGAATCTCCATTAAAAGAATGGAAAAAAGGGAGATAACATTTGCAGCAGATGAAATTCCGGAAGAAAATTTAAAGCGAACGGATCCGTTGGTGATTACAATAACAGCTGAACGAAAAACAAATAATGAAGGGATGAAAGAATCAGAGGAATGGACGATTAATAGAACCTTGGTGGATATGGGAAGTGCAGTTGATATCTTATTTTATCGTGCGTTCAAAGCTATGTGCTATAAAGATGCATACATGACGCGTCCGACTTACAATATTCATGGATTTAATAAAGCACCGAAAAAACCAAAAGGAGAGATAACGATGCGAATACTGCTGGGAGAAATATAAACGAAGATAACATGTTGTTGAGGCGACCATGGGTGCATGCGATAAAGGATGTAGCGTCAACACTACATCAATGCATTAGATTCCCAATTCCAAGTGGAATAGGCGAAATCAGGGGAAATCCTACCAGTGCGAAGATCTGTAACCAAGTAGATGTAAGAAACTATGAAGGACGTGCAAAGAAGCGAAAAGATCGCTGGAGAAAAGCGAAAGAGTTAAAGAAGTAAGAAGAATTCCGGATATACATGATCAGAGCAAAGGAAGGAAAGGGAATACCAAGCGAAATACTAGAAGAGGAGGGTGAGACGATTCCAGTGATTAAGGAGTCAACACCAATGGGAGAACCAAGAGAAAATTTCACTGCAGCAGAGCCGACAAAGGAAATAAATGTTGGAAGAAAACAAGAACCAAAAATATTAAAAATAAGAACCAAGATGGATAAAGAATAAGATGAGAGAACAATAAATATCTTGCGAGAATATAATGACATTTTCGCATGGGGTATGGAAGAGATGCCAGGAATAGATCCATCTGTCGCATTCCATAGACTGGATATTAAAAAGAATGCAAGGTCATTTAAGCAAAGGATAAGGAAGATATCAACCATATATTATCCTCAAATAGAAGCAGAATTACAAAAGATGCTGGAGGCAGGAATTATAAGACCAGCAAAATACCCCGAATAGATAGCAAATATGGTGGTAGTGCCAAAGAAGAATAAGGGGATAATGATTTGCATAGATTTCAGTGACTTAAATAAAGCATGTCCAAAAGACAGCTTTCCATTACCAGATATCCCACAAATGGTAGAATCGGCATCATGAAATGACAGACACTCATTGATGGATGGATATAAAGGTTATAATCAAATTCCTTTGGCTGAGGAGGATCAAGAACATATCGCTTTTCTCGCACCTAGAGGATTATATTTCTACAGAAAAATGCCATTTGGACTGGAAAATGGAGGTGCGACATACCAGAGAATGGTGGAGAAGGTGTTTGCATAATGGATACGTACAACATTGGAAGTATATGTTGATGATATGTTAGTAAAGAGTAAGGAAGCAAAAGATCATGTTCATAATTTGAGAGAAATCTCCGAACAGATGCGAAAGTTCAATATTAAGGTAAACCCATAAAAATGTGTCTTCGGAGTATCATCAGGAAATTTTTTAAGCTACATAGTATCCAAGGAGGGAATAAAAGTTGATCCAGATAAGGTGCAAGCGGTTCGAGATATGCCACCTCCTGCAACGGTGAAAGATGTTCAGAAACTAAATTGACTGATAGCTTCGTTGGGGAGGTTTATTTCACGTTCTTCAGATAAATGCAAACACTTTTTCAATATATTAAAGAAGGGGACAAAGTTTGAGTGGACAAAGAAATGCGACAAGGAGCTGCAGAGCATAAAGAATTACTTAATGAATCTATCCATTATGCATAAGGAGAATCCAGGAGAAGAATTTTTATTATATTTAGCGTCAACACCGCATGCATTAAGTGCCCTTTTGTTGCGTTCGGATCAAGGAGTAGAAAAGCCTATATACTATATAAGTAAAACATATAGTTCCGCAGAGAAAAATTATTCAAAGATTGAAAAACTAATTCTCGCACTCGTTTATGCGTCATACAAACTTCGCATCTACTTTCAGGCTCATAAGATTAAGGTATTAACAAAGGTGCCAATTGAGCCTGCAATGAAGAATTCAAAAAGATCAGGGAGAATTGAAAGATGGAATGCACAATTGGGGAACTTTGAGATCAATTATGAAGTATTATCTTTACCAAAATCACAAGTCATCGCAGAGTTTCTAGTAGAATTTCCATTGGAAGAAGATGAATATGTCGAAGAAATGATGGATTTGGATGAAGAGCATGGGAATCCTAAGGATTTATTGACAGATCGTAATTAAAACAGATGGGAGATATTAGTAGATGGATCATCAAATGGAGAAGGAAATGGAATTGGAATTGTCTTCATCTCACTGACAGGAATGCGAATAGCCTACTCATTCAGGTTGGAGTTCGCATAAACAAATAATGAAACCGAATATGATGCAGTGGTACATGCGTTGAAGTTAGCAATTGAAATGAAGATAGAAGACGCTATAATAACTAGTGACTCACAGTTGCTAATCCGACAGATAGAAGGTACGTACAATACAAATGAACCATCTTTACAGAAATACAAGAAGCTAGTCATAGAATTGGCAGCACAAATCCCCAAAATAGGTTGGAGGCATATAAGCATAAAGGATAACCGGTTCGCAGATGCATTGGATTTCATCCCTTCCATGTTAGTAGATCCAGTCACACGAGATATAAAGATTCAGACACTCTTTCTACCCTCCATAAAGAAAGCATAAGAGATAGATGCGGATGTGATGATAGTTGAAAACATAGAATACGGACAAGTAAACAAAGACACAGATTGGAGAACCGATCTTCATTCATATTTGGAGAAAAGAGAAGTACCAAGAAACAGATTACAGGCACACAATTGAAAGAGTTGTGCGACCAATAACGAGCTAAAAGATGGTATTTTGTATAGAGAATCCTTTCTTGGACCTTCATTTACATGTTTAACGCGAACAGAGGGTATGGAAATCCTAAAAGTGTTACATTATGGTGATGCTGGAAATCATAGTGGAGGGAGGTCTTTAGCATATAGAGAGAAGATACAAGGATATTATTGGCCATACATGCATGAAGACGCAAAACAAGTGTCTAGGCGATGCGAAGAATGTCAACGTCATCGAAAAAAGATATACGCACCTGCCTGGAGTAATGCTAAATTCATCGGCCAATGCATGGCCATTTGGAAAGTGGGGAATTGACATTGTTGGCCCGTTTATACCAGGAACATGTCAAAGAAGATATTTGATTGTCGCAAAGGACTATTTCACAAAATATTCACGTTCATATTTGAGAATATCATTTGCAGATTTGGCATCCGCGCATAACTAGTGTCTGATAATGGAAAACAATTTGAGGGAGAAAATATAGAAATGTTACTTAATGCATTCAAAATTCAAATTGGAAAGTATACTCCTTTGTACCCGCAGAGCAATGGGAAAGTAGAGGCAACAAACAAGACAATTGCAAACATATTGAAGAAGAAGTTGGAAGGATATAATAAAGGATGGTGCGAGCAAGTTCATAATACAGTTTGGGCATACAGAACAACAAGGAGAGAAGCAACCGTAATGTCACCATTTTGTTTGACGTATGGGGTAGAAGCAGTATTGCCAACAGAGGTCATTATTCCCACGACAAAAAAAGAGGCATGGGAAAAGAACCTAAGTGCAGATTTAATTTTAACAAAACTTGATGATTTATAAGAAGTTAGAGAAGTCGTTTTGCAGCATATGGAAAAATACCAGAAAAGATTGGCTCGAGAGTACAACAAGCGTGTTAAGATAAGAGAATTTCAAACGGAAGAACTGTTGTTGAGAGAAATACCAATTTATCAGAAAGGAGGAGATGGAAAGTTGGAAAAGAAATGGGATGGACCGTATATAATAAAAAGGATAGTTGGAAACGGAGCTTATGAGTTGATGGATCCTGAAGGTAGGAATACAGGTCGCAAGTTAGAAAGTCCATGGAACAGATTATATTTGAATAAATATTATCCATAAACTCTTGCGATAGTAATCGCATGAATGAAAAGTTTACGAGATTAAGAATGCGAATCCATAACCTTTGAAAGCTGATGTAATATTCAATTTATAAATAATTTTGAAGATTTCGCTCATTCTTGAGAGATTCTCATATAACAACAAGAAAAAAATAAGACCTTGTAATAAGACCTTAATAGAAGGCAACAAAAGTAAAGACTCTAATTAGGGAGGCTAGGCATCCAATTGTGGCGTGCACCCTAGTTCGCGTAAAGCAAAAGGAAAAAATAAGACCTAACGCACGTCATAATTGGGGAAAACCTGGTGAACATGACTCAAGGGAAAGCTATACCGACCCTGGAACTTGAGTCATGGAGATTTGGGGTAAGAAGAAATCCCATCCAGGAGAGACACCTAAATCGAAATATTAAGGTAATAAGATCTTTCTTAAGGAGTGCAGAAACTCGATCAGGGAGCCAAGGTACACGGTTGAGTCAAGAGTGCCCGGGGCATCTGGAACGTATCTTGCCACTCTTGACAAGTCCTGACTATGATGCACTCGGTCCGAAGAAACCCCACTTAGGGTGAGGTTTCGTAACCATAAAATTTATCGGTGGAGTGATAAGAGACTGCGAAAACAACTGGTTGTTGCATTACTGGATGGGAGGAGCCCACCTTAACCCGGTACGGGTAAGCTTCCTTGAAGGGGCAATCAGGGGGAATATAAGGACGACACCCTCCATTAGGGAGCTGAATTGTGTCAAAAGACGTAAATGTCATGAGGCTTTTTACTCATGGGAGTATCAAGTCTTATCATATTACGCACCTATAAAACCTGTAGAGGCAATAATACAAAAATATGATAAGGCGAGATCAATGGGTCATTACATCTAGGTGTAAGGACCGCCTGCGATCTCGTCGCACATAAATAAAAGTCAAAATTAGGAAAAATAAGACCTTTACTTAGGAAGGCACAATAAGACCTCATGAAAAAAATTAAATATACATTAACATTGTTTTGCAGGGAATCCGAAAAGGTAGCAGAATAAGCAGATTTGCACACTTGTTTCTTACAAAACATATAATAAAAGGCAAGTATGGGAATTAAAATAAAAAGATATTATCTCTCTTGTCAAGAAACAAGTTCAAAGTGTATCACAATACAGTTGGAAAGATGAGAATAATTAAAGAATGAAAAGACTAAACATCATTAGAAGGTGCGTCTTGTTCAGCCAAAGAAGCTTCAGCATCAACCTTGTGGCCTGAATTCGGGTTCTTAACTTCAGCATCGACTTTATTACCAGAATCTACATCACCTGATTTGTCTTTCTCAGACTGATCTTCTGAAAGGGAATCTTCGATATCCTCTTCATCATCACTTACAAAGTCATAATCACTATCAGGCTCAGTAAGCACCTCATTATCGCTTATATTGAGAGGAGGTACAGTCACCGGAGGAAGGGATTTGCTCAAGAGAATTTTGTTAACCATAGTTTGAGTATTACTGTGGGTATTACGGGCGACACCCTTCTCAACATTTCTGGTATTAATGTCCATGAAGTTTTGAAGATACGAAAATCTATCCCGAGAAGTAGTAAGTGAAACCTCAAGATTCGCACGCGAGACTTCCATATTTGCATGATCTTTGCAAACTTTGACTAGGTCAGATCTCAGTTGGGAAATGGTGAATTGATGCGACTTTTCGGAATATGTAAGAATAACATAGAGACATAACTTGAGAACAAAATTCGCAACAACAAAATTCAAGAAGTAAATAAAAGAGACAAGTAAACTGAGGAAGTCAACTCTAAGAGACTACCTTCCTTCTGCGAAAGGAGAAACTGAGATAAAGCGAAACTATTATTCTTCATACTTTCCATAGCCTTGTCAAAATCATCACCAACTAAACTATTGAGACGTGATCGAATCTTCTTCTCATCAGCAGAAAGGGAATTGTTCTTTTTCTTAAGGGCATCATAAGATTCTTTTAACTGATTATATTGTTCTTGAAGTTGATTCATCTTCACAGTCAGATTTATCTTACTTTGAATGATCCTTTTGTTCTGAGTATTTAATTCCATAAGCGAAGCTTCATGCTGAACCTTTAATGAGTGAAGAGCTTGTTCTTGGTCATCACAAATTTCTGAAGAATTAAATATTGACGCGAAAACATCGCTTCTTTCTACAAAAAGGAGCGCTTCTCTTTAGAAAATTTTTGATTTTCTTCTGAAAAGGTTTGATGTCTTAAATCAGCACTATGCAACGATTTAGATAAGTGGAAGATTTGAGCATTCAGTATTTCATTTTGATGAATTAGATGAACATTTTCATGTGTTAGATTGTCAATATGGTCAAGCGAATATGAATGTTCGTTATTTAATTGATTTATCTGAATCTGCAACTTCTCATTATTCGCGCGAGTATCTTCAACAAGAAATTGAAACTTGAATCTCTCCGAAATGCGCTTCTTGTTTGAATCTTAATAAATGCATGAAGAAGTTTAAAAGACATGGATAAGTGAGGAAAAGCGTTCTTTAAATGAGTTACAAAAAATAAAGGAAAAAGTACCTTTGAGTTTTTGGTTTTGGTTGCGAAGGTCGTCAGAATCAAGCGCTGCAGCTTGGATTTCTCCTCTTAGCCTATTAACTTCCTTTTCCAAAGAAGCATTCTGATAAGAAAGTTCTAACTTGGAGCATCTAGATTCAAAACACCCTTCAGCTAATATCATGCGACGATGAGATTCCTAGAGAAGAAAAAGATAAGGATAAGTGTGTGTGATGTGGTAATTAGGAAAACATGTATAAAAGATGTTTACCAAGACGTCTAGAGCAATATGGACACTTGGGTCAATCTGAGAGAAGATCTCATTCTTGGTGGCTTTGTTGGGAGGAAACTCGTACAACAATTTTCTTAGAGAAGAACAAATACGAAGTTTAAAAGGATCATTGATGTACGATTGAGCAACGTTGATAATGTCAGATAAAGCTTGAGAAGCAAACTCTACACCCTCCAAAAACTTCTTTTCAAGAGAAATGGGTTCCAAAGAAAATGAGGCAAATGAAGAAGAAGATGGAGCAGAAACAGAAGGAGAAGGAATAGTGATATTCGTAGAAGCAGGAATATCAACATTATCTTTTATAACGGCAGTATCTGCGAGAAAGGGGATGTTCACAAAAGTGGAGACAACTTGATCCATGACTGGTAAGACTACAGAGGTAAAAGTGGGGATGTCCTTTGTTCCCTGATCAGCAAAAATATTCTCTTTAGGAGGAGAAGTTTCTTTGAGAGGGACAGAAACATTTGGAGAAGCAGAGACAATTGAATTTAGAACAGTAGGGCCAGTACTAGTGTGAACTTGTGTTTCGGAAGGAGATGGAGGGGTGGTGTCTATAAAATCAAAGGTAGGAATGGAAAGGATGGGATTGAGTGTTGAAGGTTTGTGAATTATCTTAAGGTTATGATGTTTTCCACTATCAATCTCACGATCGGAATCCTGCGAAAACAACTCAGATAATAAATAGAGGCAACAATATTGTTTGGTAAAAAATAAGATATTTCTTACTCCTTTGTTATGCGAAGGCTTCCTTTTGAGAGATTCTTTGTTCTTCATATTTGAAGAAGATTTAGGGTTGGAAACGATTATCTTGATGTTACCAGAAGTGGAGCTTTTGCTGCAGACAGTATGGGAATTAACTTAATAATAAGATCAACAACCAAGATTATCAAAAGAAAAGGAGAGAAGATGAGATGAGATCAATCTCGACAGAGTGTACAAACTTCGAGTTAGGATCCGTGGAAATAACAGCAATAGAACAGCAGCTGCAAAATCAAAATTGAGATTCTCTGAAGAAACAACAGCAGAAAGACGAAGAAATCTCGAAGAAATAGAGAAGAAGAAGATTTTCAGAATAGAAGACAAAGTAAAAGAAGAAAAGACTATCTCTCCTCAAAATTCAGTAAATAAATAGGAAAAAGAGGTGACCGGTTAAAAACAGGATGCATCGTTAAAAAGAGAGAAGCTGACACGTACAGATAAATAAGCTGAAATCAAAGAAGTATGTCGGCAGAGTGGAATACGAAAAGATGAACGTGTGCGATAGTATAGATTAAAATTTCTCATATCGCTCATTCTATAGAAGGAACGACATGAGAAGAGGCAAAATGTAGGAGTAAAATATCGCACACGCATTAACTGTGCGAAATAACGATAATCTAGCTTGATCGAAGGACATCATTCATAGTTAAATCAAGATGACGTATCAGATGATATCAGCATAGTCACGAGTAAAGTGTGAAGAGACATGCGAAGTTGAAAGAGTGTGCGAGAAGAGCCATTGTAAATGTGCGATAATAGCGCATGCCATATCCGAAAATAAAGGATTTATTAGCTGTCATCCACTATATACTACCCTATATAAGGGATTGAGTAGCCATGTAACGGGAGAGATCTTTTGGAGAGCTTAGACAAGAAGCTTAGGAGAGAGAAAGATTATTTGGAGAGCAAGTTAGGGTTTTCATATTATCTTGTATCCAATTTTAAGATCTTGATAAATGAATCTATGATTTCTACCATGATTACTTAGATTTCCAGTTATATTTCTATATGAATGTGGTCGTAGGATTTCCTGCAACTACAATTACTCTTCAGTGTAGCCGACGCTAATGTCTTAAGGATAGCGTGTTGAACACGTGACTCACTCTTATTTTCCAAAGTTTTGCCTTGTTGCTATTGTGGAGATGTGGGAAGCTCGTTCGTCTCGTCAATTGATCACTTCCATCACAAAAGAGCTAAGTATCAATAACTTTTACTTATTTGAGTTTTCTTTGTTTTTTGATTATTGCACCCAACACTGTCTTGCAATGTCCACAGTCGCAATCCATGTCTTGGGTGACGTTCCTTCTTCACCAATTATTGGACTTCTCCAAGATGACAAAGATGACATCCAGAAATCTAGGACGACTGCTCTTACCTTCACGCCAGTCTTTGTTATAGCTGCTGCTATATGGTTGGTGGGAATCTTTCTAGACAGTGTTGCCAGATATAACGAGGAAGACAATGCTAGTACAATCCAAGGGTCAAACACGGAGCCAGTGGCTGCCGAAATCACAGTTGAAAAACTTAGACACGAAAAAAACAAGAAACAGATGCAAGTTAATTTCTTAACCGAAGAAGAATTATGATGTATATGCGTAATTATCTTGTCGCTTACACGGTGGCACAACATTGTGTAATGTTGCTTACCGGAGAATGTTTACTCAAGGATGCATCATTGAGGAACTAGTTTTGTATCTCTATGTTTCTCTTTTTTTATTTGAGTTTTAGGGTAATGCACTAAAGATGGAGACATTGATTGTTTGTTAATGTAGATGATTACCTAAGTATGTGATGTAAATCTTCATGGTAACAGTTTACTAAAATTAGTTTCTTTTGTCCCGTTCTCTTTTGCAATGAACTGGATTGAACTACAGAGAAGAATCACTAAGAGGTGAAGACTTCATATCATCCCAACAAAAGGCTGCAACTTGTCTGTCTGCTGTAACTACCTAAGTGCTCTAAGTATATATATCATGATCCTCAAGATAGAATTTGATATCGAGCAATTAATATATTTCTCCTGCATTTTATTAAACTAGACTTATCATATTAATCTCTTGGTATCGCAATTTACTAGTATCTAGTGTGTCATATGTCCCAACCATTTGACTGGAAACGCTAGCTAGCTGTCTCACATGTTCAATGTTTTAACAATTGATTGCAAAGGTGAAAGCATAGAGAGAACAAACGAAGGAATTCATGAAGATTTTGCATAATCTGATAGCTAAATCATGAATAAACGAAGGAATTTATGAAGATTTTAACAATTGATTCCCTTAGTCACACAAACAGCACTAAAAATTAACGAAAGCTGCAACCCCGTTTACACTGCTCACCATGACTTTACAAAGTTTCAATCCATACCCAAACGCAAGGCAACCGAGCAGTTATCATACAATTAAAACTTTAAACTAGTGTCTCAATATTGAGAATAAAATCGTATATGTGGTGCATTCATATGACAGGAATATTGAGCATACTATTCATCCCATCTTAATAAGACGCGTACAACTTGGATCCATCTGCAATTAGCTAAGTTCTAAATGTACGTAACATGATCTTGAAGTTCAAATTCAAAACCAAGCTGCTAATAGTTATACTTAATTATCGTGCCTTTCACTGAATTAGACAGAATTGAGGTACATATTAATTTCTTGGTAAATATCGTAATTCTACTGGTGTTCATATTCATGGTACATCATGTCATGTCCCAACCAAATGGAAAAACTGGCTAGTTGTTCAAAAAGGGAAGTGGTACATGTTTTAAGAGTTCATCATTACAAAGATAAACACTAGTACTAGTGTACTACTCCAATCATCAAGACATACAGATCTTACAGTTCCGTAATTTGATTTTCTAATTTTAATTAGCAATTGTTTCTGAAGTGTATTTCTTGTACTAAAACACAAGAACCCAATGAATCCAAAACTACCTAAATACTCCTACATAATACATGTAAACCACCAAAGCTTTATTTATAAGTATCCGTGATCAAATCAATGCAAATACGAAGTAGCATCTCAATTTTGTTCATATCAAGTATTAGTATAAGATCTTCTCCCACAATTGTTTTTAATTATCCAGAACTCACAACAGCAAATTGTCAAACAAAATATCACCAAACCATACAATCAATTAAAGACTACCTATCAGGGGGAGCATCCAACGACGACATCAGCGAATATCTGCCAGGAAACTCATTAGATTGCCGTCCCCGCCGAGAAATGACATGATCGGAATACTGAATAGTTGAGACAAGTATAGACATAAACTCAGAAAACAAATCATTCATTTCTCTCAATCTACAAAAACTCTTCCTCAGAATTACTCCAAATACTAATGATATTCCATCCTCAATTCTTGTTCTGGTAGTGCTATTCATTTTCTCCTTTTTTTCTCAGAAATTAGATTTTTTTGATGTGGTCCTATGATTCCTCTTGTCCGTGTACTTGGAGTTAACTACACTCTATCCCCAATATGGCAATATATGTCATCATAAATCTAAATTGACATAAATAACCCTACTTTTTTCTTCCGTTAGTTGGTTTTTTAAGGGGTAAAACGGTAAGTTTAGCAATAATCCAGCCATCACTGTACTGAAAATGAGGACATCATGGACTCATTTCTTCAAGTGTGGGATCTGAAATATATGATTAGAAAGTACAATTTTGCGGTCTTAGAAAAAGTAAGAAAATGTCGACATTATCACTCCCTGTAGTACCTAATGTTTAAGGGTCTTAACATGGCTACTTAATGATAATTATATTTGATGGGATCTAAGATTAAATTAAACACACTGCCTAAACACCTTTTTCTTTCTTTCTGAAAGGTATCATTTCGGGTTATTGTTTAAAAACTTGTCAGTAGAACTTACAAATCTCTTCTATGTGTTCAGGCCTGCAAGGCCACAAAGTTCCATTGATATGCTTAAAATTACAATTGTCAGCAGGCAGTACTTAGCAGCCTGTTGACACAGGAGGCAATACCATCACCAGGGACAAACTTAGGTGGTTGAGTGGGCCAGAATACCTCCAGACTGGAGCATGCCCGACCTTGTTCGGACAGTCATTGCGGGCAAGGCAATTCAAAGTCAAAGCTTTCTAATTTACGAATATGTTTTTTACTCGATGACAACAAATAGTTTTTAGTGCAAGGACATTAGATTCAATCAAGATACCAGACCTACTACCCGGGAATAACATACGTATGCAGCACTTGAGGAGACGAGAGAAGTCAACACAATGCCATAGAAGACTAGGTTTACAATAGAATATGCAACTCAATACTCCCGATGTTAATTATAGACAGTTTACTGCTCCTATAGATATCAATTACCTCTGATATTAGGATGCACATTTCCACCGGGTAGCATTCATTCTGGATTCTGCGTGTCTTCTTTCTCCCCTTCTATATCTCTCTCATCAAAACTCCATGGCCCCCATTTCTTATCGTATTTGGGATCATAAGGAACGGCTTTTCCATTGATGAAAGGCTCCCCTGCAGAATAAACCAGTAGCCCAAAAGACATCTCAGGTTTACCATGGCACGATCAAACTAAACAAGACTGTTGAAGAATACAAACTGGATCTGCATGCAACACTTAAGTGCGAATCATATTATAAAAATGCATGTGCATTCGTGAAATATGGTTAACATATGCGCCAACATCATACACAGATGTAGAAATATGCACCTCCATAATCTTTATTGTCAGCATCCAAGTAAGCATCAGGGAAGACCCGGCGTACTCCAGGCAGTTCTGAACAAGTTGTCAACATATATTGAAACAATATATAGGATTCGGAAAAGATATCAACACACATAAAAATAGTTATGAACTTTGAAACAAACAAAAGAACAAACACGAGTGGATATACCTCTGATCTTATACGACAGTTCCTCTGAAATAAGGGCCCCAAAAGCAAATTGGTATCTAGTTGAAACTGAGTAGATTTTCATCCTTGCTTACTCTTCACTATAAAAAACAAAAGATGAAAAGATACATAGCCATCAAACAAATAATTACTCAACTACTTAAAGGTGTAACGTGCCGACCCAGCACATCCCAACCCACGAAGTCACGTGTTTAGTATGCTGCATACTGCGTTATACCGTGCCAGAGATTAAGGCATGCTATGATAGACGGCGTGTTGTGCTGTGCTGTGCCAGAAAAATAAATGTGTCGTGTCGTGTTGTGCCATGCCATGCCAGAAAACTAAACGTGTTATGTCGTGATATGTTGTGTCGCACATATTTATTTTGTATTTCTTAATATTTTGGGTATTACATGTGTTTTTATAAACATAAGTTCACATAATGGTGATAAAATGTTGAAAATTGGCTATATAAACACAAAATGTGATGTATTATGCCATGTTATATTATTTAGTATTTTATGCATATTATGACATGCATTCTTAACGTATCGTATTGTGCAACGTGGTTATCCGTGCCGCGATGTGCTGGACTATTATACTGATTTGTCTACACAGCCCACAAAACCAAGGTGTTATGCCGTTCTAGACTAGTCACGAGCTGAGATGGCTTGTGCTCAAATTTTAGCGGTGTCGTGAGCTGTGCTCATGCTGGCACAAAGAAATCTACACCTCTGTTCCAACTACAATACCAAGAATGGAACAGTTCACTATAGACCGAATCTTTGTTCACATTTTTAAACTCCGGGAAAATACTTTAATTTGTCACCGACCAACAAGCATAATGCTATTTAGGCGAAGAACAATCTAACATAATAAAGATATGAAACCCTAAAATTGACATATACATCTCCACATACAATAAAAAACAGACGCTAAACAGCAAGTAAAATCCATACTGATAGTTTAATTAAGTACACCTTCCGAGGAGTTTAGAAAGTGTATTGATATAAGTAGCGATGATCTCATCTCTAGTAGGTTCTCCTTGAGGTTTTTCCATAACGATAAGCCAATGTTCATAATCACAACCATCAAGCAATATTAGACGAGGTGTACGACTTTTCAATTTTGATTGTGGATAATCATTCAGTGATGATGTTGTTGTTGTATCAGCTTCTGTTGACATACATTTTAATTTAGCAGCAGCACCAATAACTGTTGTCGATGGAAACCATTTCGGGAACTCAGTTAAGGAAATCGCAGGACGAACACCGTGAGATAGATAAGAAGAAGAAGAAACAGAATAAGTTGATGATGGGAACGGTTTGATGATTAGAGCTCCTCCTCTTCTACAGAGACATCGCCATGGTATAAAGGAATTTTGAGAAATTATTTTTACCGAGTGAAGAAGGGCGGATATATTTCCAATTTTCCCTAGTCTTATGGACCGGACGGAGCTACCGGATCAGGATTGTTGCTTCCAAACCGTTCATGGATTCGGATCGGATAAATAATCAGTAACGATCCAAAGCTGAAGCGAAATTCATATGAGGCGTATCCCCACCGATCATAAGAGAAATTAACTGCAAGAGAAGAGCACACTAATGCAATGCAATGTAGTGTAGTGTGTCTAGAGTAGCTCATGTGCCATTCAACGTATAACTGGAAAATATGGCTATAAAAATGAAAAGACAAGGCAAACGAACAATTAACCACCCACGGTTCAAACTTCAAACCTGCAATGACCCGATAGAGTGAGACAATGGTACATCATCTTAGATTTTGTGTTTTTCCTTTTACTTTTCTTGGTTAGTTCTTGGTTAGATAATCCACACAACTAGAAATGTGAAGTAGAATTTTCAATTGTTGCAGCCACTGATTAGATTTTCTATCTAAAGATGAAAATAAAACAATTAAAATGGATTCATTTTTGGAATATACCGGGCTTCCAAAAATGACTGATTGAGCAAATTCACTTTGCTGTTCTAAACGTTGTTCTCCTTCATAATATCTATTACCTAGGTAGAAGGCCGAGAAAATAAAGCGTAGAACAACAAAACCGCACAAACTAATATTTTCTATGCAACTCAATACTTCCTTTATCAATTATCTGCAATTGTTTCCCGGCCCAATTGATAATTTCCATTGCTGTTAAAATCTTCAGATGTTCCTCCTTGGAAGGACATACCTCCATTTTGCTTAGGAGCATGTCTGCATTCTCCACCATCGTTGTTGGGCATATCGTTGTTATAATATCTAACATTAGGTGTTAGCCCACTTCCCAAGTTTGCATTTGGTGCCGGTGTACCTCCCATGTCGTTTTGTGCATGTGCATTATGTTGCATGCCTCCCGTATTAGGCTGCACATCTCCACCAGGTGACGGGTTATGTTGCCTGTCTCTTTCTCTGGCGCATCGTTTATTGTTGTTAAGAATCCATTGCTCATGGTATTGGGGATCATAAGGAACAGCTTTTCCATTGATGAAAGGCTCCCCTACAGAATAAAACCAATAGTCAAATAAACATGGAACAACAAGTCAAATAAACATGGAACTAACCTAAACTAAGATGTTTGTTGAGATCGGTTTACTGTGCAGAGGAAGTCATGAAATTAAAACAATCAAATAAAATGCAAATTATTAAAATGCTTAGCACGTTGATAATACAGAAACAAAATATACTAAAACACTGACACATACAGTGCTCTCCAGACAAGCATTACAATTTAGAAACGATATATAACATCATACTGCTACACTAAGCAACCAACAGGTAGCATTGAAGTAATCCGTCATCAAGACGTACATATCAAGTTTACCACAGCTCAATAAACTAAACCAGACTGTGCTTACGAATCCAATTGAAAAATACAAACTGGACATGCATGAACACAAGCCAGCGTCGATGCATGTTTTACATTCTACAATGGCAGAATATATTCTAGAATTTACGAAACAACCAACAAAATGAAGCAGTGTATGAGAAACATGCACACCTCCATAATCTTTATTTTCTTCATCCAAGTAAGAATCAGGGAGGACCCAGCGCACTCCAGGCAGTTCTAAGTTGTCAACAAAAATGAAACAGATTGTATACAAAAGAGAAGACATATGGAAAACATATAAGCGCACATACAAGTAGTTATGAGAATAAACGCCAGTGGACATACTTTCGATCTTGTACGACAATTCTTCTGAAACGAGTGCACCAAAAGCATAGTAGCATCTAGTTGAGACCGAGTAGATTCTCATCCTTGCTTTCTCGTCACTATAAAAAGAAAAGATACTTATAAATAGATACTTGGATTTTCATCAAACAAATACTTATACACCTCAAACAAAATCAGTAAAAAAATGCAATACGAATTTAGGAGAAAAGATCTTAAACACATAAGTGTATATGCCCAATTAACCGCACATTGAATAACTAAAATGCCTCTTTCAACAACACAAACAAAAAAAGATCTGTACCAAATGGTGTAGAGACTAAAGAGGCATCCTATTTTGCTGCGTATTGAATTCATATTTCTCCACAAATCTTGTTCTTATAATCACATCCCATATATTTACGATACACAAACAATACCGAACTCTATCAAGTCATATAAAAACATATTAATCCTATTTGGTATGCATTGCCGTATTGGACTTATCTCGCTACACATACAATCACAAAAGCATATATCAACGTTGTAATGCACGTAACTGCATCAAATTCTAGCGAGAGTAAAAAAGTGACTTGAATTCGAAACTGGTTAGCACCAAATTCTTTACCGAAAAGGATAGATTAAAGAAAAAAAGAATATGTAGGTAACTGCAAACAAAATCAGTTAAAAGAGAAAGTATACCTCCCGAGGACTTTAGAGAGTGTTTTGATATAAGTATCGATGATCTCATCTCTAGTAGGTTCTCCTTCTGGTTTTTCCATAACGACAAGCCAATGTTCCAAATCACAACCAGGCAGCCAATCAGTCTCATCTTCGGTCTCTTCTTCAGGGTGGCTATATTTCCCGTTTGATTGTATACCGTCTATTAACGATGATGATGTTGTAGTAGGAGCAGCATGCGTTGACAAAGTAGCAGCAGAAACAACTGTCGTTGATGGAAACCGATACGTGAACTCAGTTACGGTGATAACAGGACGAACACAACGAGATATATGAGAAGAAGAAGAAGAAGAAGAAGATCGATAAATAGAAGAAGAAAATGGGATTGCGTTGATGATTAGAGCTCCTCGTCTCCTACAGAGAGCCATCACCATTGTTTTGGGAATTTGAAGAAATTACTGTAATTGATTTCTACTACTGAGCCTAGGTTTTGAGAAATTGGGAAGGGTTTTAATCGATTTAAAATTTAGTCCCTTGTAGAGATTAATGTAACCGGAGTAGTCCGCGTAGGACGGGACACGGTTACTATAAAAATATGAATCGGATCAGGATCTGTATCGTGCTAACCGATTCTTCGCTTTGGATCCTCTGAGATCACTTTGGATCCAACCAAGGATCCACAAGTGAAGTGAAATATACCCCATATCACACTGATCGTAATTGCAAGAGAAGAGAAAATGCAGCGTGTACTACTAGCCCATGCACCATCAAGAAATTATGTGAATAGACGAGTTTATTGGAAACCCTAGCTAGCTATCTCAAAAGCGCAATGTTTCAACACTTGATCAGACGTATACAACTCGGATCCATCAGCTGTAAATATCAAAGTGCTAAGTTCTTGATTACATTTGACCCCGATCTGCTAATGGTTACACATTAAAATTCTTGATCCTCCTTTAACAAAACTAGACTTGATGTACACATTAAAATTAATTCTTGGCAACCTAATTCTACTAGTGTATCTAGTGCATCATGTCCCAACCATTTGCTTGCAAAAACTAATCTAGTTGTTTAAAGGCTTCTCTTAGTTATAGCTCACGGATTTATTAACCACAACCCATTCGAAATAAGTGCTTAAACTAACCAAACAGACCTTTATAATCATTCCATGTAGCTCACAAAATCATACATAATTCTTAAGTATACCCCAAAACAATATGATAATCATCAAATCTCTAAATCAACAACAAAAAGAAGTTCTAATTTTTATAATAAATTTATTTCTCTCAATGTAATGATGGATTCATGATTAACCATCTTAGGGATCTTTTTATATGGATTATGTTTATGCATGTCATAGGAAAAGAATCAAGATCTTATTTAGTTACTTTTTGATTGATGTTGTTGTGAGAAAATTTTTAGGGAATAAGAAGAACTTATACACCTCAATCACTTTTAATATAATCATGATCGAGAAAATTGAAATTAGGGTTTATTTTGTTTTGGGGAAAAAAATTAGTGTTTATAATTAGTCACTTTTTAGTATATTAAAAAAAAAAAAAATTAGTTTGAAGTATAATTAAAAAAAAAGTTTGATTGTTCATAAAAATTAAGGTTTATTTGGCTTTTTATTTAACTTAAAATTTTGGACTATGATTGATAAATGTGTGAACTATATTTAAGAAAAGCCTGTTTAAAAAGTGCAAACATGTTTCAACAGTTGATTACAAAGAAATGAACTAGTACTATCAATCAAGATATATCGGTCTTACTATTTCGTACCACAAATTCCCATCAATGAAAATACAAAGTAGTATCTCAATTTTGTTCGTATCAATAAGTATTAATATAAGATTTTTTCCCACGATTTTTTTATTATCCAGAACTCACAACAAATTGTTAAACAATATAACCAAACCATACAATCAATTAAAGACTACCTACCAGGGCTAGCATCCAAGGACGAAATCAGCAAATATCTGCCTAGAGAGTCATTAGAATTCGGTTGACCTCCGCGACCCCTCCGAGAGATGACATGATCAGAATACTGAATAGTTGTGACAAGAATAGACATAAACTCAGAAAACAAGTCGTTCATTTCTCTCAATCTACAAAAACTCTTCCTAAGAATTACCCCCAAATACTAGTGATATTCCATCCTCAATTCTAGTTCTAGTAGTACAACTATTCATTTTCTTCCCTCGTTTTCTCAGAAATGAGATTTGTTGATGTGGCCGTCCTGTTCCTCCTGTCCACGTACTTGGAGTTAACCACACTCTATCCCAAAAAAATTGTCATCACTGTACTGGAATGAACTCATTTCTTGAAGTGTGGGATCTGAAATATATGATTACAATTACAATTTTTTGGTAGACATCATCACTCCCTGTAGTGCCTAATGGTTATAGGGTCATAACATGGCTACTTATGATATATTTGATGGTATCTAAGATTAAACTAAAACCCACCCTCTAAACACCTTTTTCCTTCTTTCTGAAAGGTATCATTTCGGGTTATTGTTTTAAACTAGACAGTAAAACCTAAAAATATCTTCTATGTAGCCAGAAAGTGCTTAAAATTACAATTGTCGGCAGGCGGTACTTAGCAAACTGTCAGACACTTGAGGCAACACCATCACCGGGGAGAAGCTTAAGTGGTAGAGTGGGCCAGAAAATTTACGAATCTGTTTTTTTTGGTTGGTAACAAAAAAAAAATCGATGACAACAAATAGATTTTAGTGCAAAGACATTAGATTCAACCAAGAATATACCAGACCTACCAGTGAATAACATTAACATAGGTATGCAGCACTCGAAGAAACGAGACAAGTCAACACAATGCCATAGAAGACCAAGTTTACAATAGATAAATCCAAACATACAACTCAATACTACCGATGTCAACAGTTTACTGTTCCTATTGATGTTAATTACCTCCGGTATTAGGCTGCACATTTCCACCGGGTAGCATTCGTTCTGGATTCTGCGTGTCTTCTTTCTCCCCTTCCATATCTCTCTCATCAACAATCCATGGCCCCCATTTCTTAAGGTATTTGGGATCATAAGGAACAGCTTTTCCATTGATGAAAGGCTCCCCCGCAGAATAAACCAATAGCCCAAAAGACATACCAAGACATCTCAGATTTACCATGGCACGATGAAACTAAACAAGACTGTTGAAGAATTCAAACATGATCTGCATGCAACACTGATACGTATTGATCTTTTGTACCTTGGTGACTATTATTATAGAGGCGGAATTCAGAATAATAATAGACGAAAAGTTAGCAAACATAACACAAAGTAATAATTCGAAGAAATATATCTTCTCTAGATTATGAACAAGAAAACTATTACAATTCTCTCTTTGTTACGCTCACAATCTCTCTAAATAGTGGATCAACCTTAAACTGTTTGCTAAGGTTGCTCTTGCAATAATCATCTGTCTCACAAACTTCTCTCTCTGATCTAGGTGTGTCCTTATCACAAACCACACTCTAGATCTAAGTGTGTTTGTATCACAAACCACACTCCAGATGTCTTAGTTATGAGCTAAACATCTTTATTTATAGATTTAACGGTTTTCAAAACCTTCTAGGCATCTATTTCCTCATCTAGGAGTAATTCATTTTCTAGGTATACTTCATTTTCTAGGAATATTACCTTGTTCTAGGAATATTCCCTTTCTAGGTATATTTCCCTTTTTAGGAATATTACCTTGTCTAGGAAGTATTTCCTTATCTAGGTATACTTCCTTACTTTGGTTTGGTATCCCAAACCTCCTAGAAATCTATTTTCCTTCTATAAGAATACTGCTTTAAATCAGTAATCCCTCCTAAATTACAATTCTACCATCAATCCGTCTTGAGGATTCCTAGTTCCCGGAGAGAGGAAGATACACATGTATCATGCGCGCCCCTTCAAGAACTTGAACTCCTGTGAAAGTTATATTTGGAGTTTAGGGAACTCAAGATTTCCTTTCACCCTGCTGAACCATCCCTCTTTGCTGGAAACTGGACCGAACGTCTAATTTGAAAATTTTCCATATCTCTTCTTCTTGTCTTGGTCAATCTTCGCTCCATAACGCAATCTTGTTCGAGTGGTTCTACTACTTCTTCTTCTTCAAAAACATCAGATGGAGACGTAGTCTTTTTCTTCTCCTTACGCTTGGGTGTATGAGAATGAATACCTTCAGTCGATTTCTTAAGGGTAACTTGAACCGACTGCGTGTCTGTTTGTAGCTCAGCCACCTTTTCTTTCATAGTTTGTGGTTCTCTATGCTTAGGATCATCAACTGACTTTCCCATAATTGATTCCCTTGTTCTCCTAACGTCTTCTAGCTTCTCGAGAACCTCAGCAAGTTTTACGTAGAGAGACCAAGTGAAAACCATAAACCACAAGAATCTTCCCTAAAAGAACCGAACCTTGCTCTGATACCAACTTGATACGTGTTGATCTCTGTACCTTGGTGACTATTATTATGGAGGCGGAATTCAGAATAATAATAGACGGAAACTTAGAAAACAGAACACAAAGTAGTAATTCGAAGAAATATATCTTCTTTGGATCATGAACAAGAAAACTATTACAATTTTCTCTTTGTTACGCTCACAATCTCTCTAAATAGTGGATCAACCTTAAACTGTTTGCTAAGCTTGCTTTTGCAATAATCAATTGCCTCACAAACTTCTCTCTTTGATCTAGGTGTGTCTGTATCACAAACCACACTCTAGATCTAAGTGTGTTTGTTTCACAAACCATACTCCAGATGTCTTAGTTATGAGCTAAACATCTTTATTTATAGATTTAACAGTTTCCAAAACCTTTTAGGCATCTATTTACTTATCTAGGAGTAATTCCTTTTCTAGGTATACTTCATTTTCTAGAAATATTACCTTGTTCTAAGAATATTCCTTTTCTAGGTATATTTCCCTTTTTAGGAATGTTATTACCTTGTCTAGGAAGTATTTCCTTATCTAGGTATACTTCCTTACTTTGGTTTGGTTTCCCAAACCTCCTAGGAATCTATTTTCCCTCTATAGGAATACTGCTTTAAATCAGTAATCCCTCCTAAATTACAATTATATCCTCAATCCGTCTTGAGGATTACTAGTTTCCGGAGAGAGGAAGATACACATGTATGAAACACTTAAGTGAGAATCATATTATAAAAATACATGTGCATTCGTGAAATATGGTTAACACATGCATCAACATCATACACAGATGTAGAAATATGCACCTCCATAATCTTTATCGTCAGCATCCAAATAAGCATCAGGGAAGACCCGGCGTACTCCAAGAAGTTCTGCACAAGTTATCAACATAAATTGAAACAACATATATGATTCAGAAAAGATTTCAACACACATAAAAATAGTTATGAACTTTGAAACAAACAAAAGAACAAACACGAGTGGATATACGTCTGATCTTGTACGACAGTTCCTCTGAAATAAGGGTCCCAAAAGCAAATTGGTATCTAGTTGAAACTGAGTGGATTTTCATCCTTGCTTCCTCTTCACTGCGTGGCGCAAGACTAAGAGCCAAAGTATCTTATTACGATACACCCAACTACTTAGTCTTATCATATCTAGTCAGCCCTATGGGCATATGTGTAATTCAATGTAACCACGTACCCTATAAAAGAGAAAGAGAAATAGGTTAGAGGGGATCTTTTTAGATGGTCTCCTAGCTAAGGCTAACCTACTTATTCTTCCTTAGAGCTCCACGAGAGCCTCCTCCAGTGGAGATTATGTAACTCCACATATCATAGTGAAACCCCCCCGTGGATGTAGGTCACCATCAGATAGGACAAAGAAAAACTTCATCAACACTAAAATCAGCAGATTTGCCATTAACATCAACTTGGAAACGAATTTCTTCTTCCTATTTCTATTATCTTGTTCTTAATTTTCAGATCTACAAAGTTTAAAACAAAAGTTTTGGAAAAAAAACCTTCACAAAAACCAAGGCTTGTACTTCAATACAAGTCTGATTTTGTTTCGAAATATTGATTGGAAGATGATTTTGGTTACAAATATACAATCAGTAGATCTTATTCTTCAAACCCATTGAAGATTTTTTCAAAAAAAAAAAAACATTTTAGCCTGATTTGGGGCTATCTTCTTCACTCTCTCTTCGTACTGTCTTACACGTCGGAGAAGTTGAATAACTTAGTTGACTTGCTGCTGCAGAAATTGATGATGTGCGAAGTCACATCGGAGCAAAAACAACAAAAACCACACGGTGAAGAGAGTTTCAAAGCTACATTGTGCAGGCCAATTGAAGTCAGTCACCAATTCTCATCTCCCTGACTCACCTCGGAGAAACCACCGAAAGGTGATTCATGATCGCAGATAATCATCAACATCATAGCCTTATTTAGGGATTTTTCTTCACTATCTCCTCGTGCTAATTCACATAGCAATTGTTGAATGAGTTTGTTATATTGTGTTTACTCACTTGATTGGGTTGTCGTTACAGAAAAATGATGATGGACGAAGTCACATCGGAGCAGTCTGATTACAGACCACCATCAGTACCATCTCAGATGACTAATCAATGAAGAATAACAGAGTCAATCAGACTCAATTCATATCGGAAAGATCAACTGGAGCGACCATCTCGTACAGCTCAATTCAGAGCCTCAACCTCACACGAGTTAGATAGGAAAGCTACCATTTCGTGAAGAAGCAACCAATAAAATGGAAGCCAGCTGTTAGGAATCCTCGGGCCTAACTAACCTCGAAAACCGGCTTGCAAGGTTAGGGTTTCCCATGACTTATTAAGCATGGATCCTAGGTTGCCCTAGGCGATGTGGTACTATTTAACACCCCCCTCAACGATTAGGGATACACTGAACTGATGGGTATGACAACTGCTAACTGGGCTACACTGAACTGATGGGTATGACAGCTGCTGACTGGCCTACACTGACGGGTATGATTCGAAAGCCGCTGACTGGGCTACGCTGATGGGTGATACAGAAACCCACACGGATGGACATGGGTGGGTTGAGAGGGGCCTGACTCTGATACCATGTTAGAAATCCTCGGGCCTAACTAACCTCAAAAACCGTCTTGCAGGGTTAGTATTGCCCATGGCTTATTAATCATGGATCCTAGGTTGCTCTAGGCGATGTGGTACTATTTAACACCAACCAGAGCTCAGACTCATCAATCTCAGACCGCAGGCGAGGAAACAGAGTCAACCAACACGATGATGTTCAACCGAGCTCTAATGTCGGATTCACCAAGTCGTCGGGCTGGAGAATCGGCCTGATGTATTACAGAGTCAATCGGACTGGCCACACGATCTGCTCGGACTCATCAGTCCATCTCCGAGTACCAATCTCGGACAAGCAATTAACAGGACAATCAGGGCATGCACTCGGATGCCTCAACATCTCACCGGCTTATTTTTTTCGATGTCTATTCATACTTTCTTATCGTGAATTACCCAACGAGTCAGTTCCATATCGTGATTACTAAGATCATTGATTTGTTGTTACAGAAAGATGATGATGGACGAAGCCACATCAACTCGTGGATAAACAACCAGCACGATGGGAGCCAGTCATAGCACGATCTCGGACTTACCAAGTCATCGGTCTAGGAGCATGATCTCGGATCGTACCTTGGCATCGGACAAGGAGCATCAACTCAGACTTGTCACCCGATCAAAAACTCGGATAACACTCAATCCCACATCTATTTCTGATTTACTTTTCTAATTGCATACATGAGATGCTAGATTTTTTATAGCTAAATGCTTCATACTCAACAAATGATTGATATTTTGAATATAGAAAAATTTAATACATTTCATGTACAGCAGGTGCACGGTAATATGTTCCAAAGAGGGACTCAACTATTGCGCCCAATGCCTATCTCAGATGGTTCATCCATGCTCACCAGGCTTATCTCGGAGCAGCCATCTCGGACAGATCCTCGCAATTAGGATCGGACAATCAAAGTTCAATCTACATTGGACCAGAAGCGATGTCGGACCAGAAAGCAACCAGCACGATGAGAGCCAACCATAGCTCGGACTACCCAAGTCATCGGAATGGAGCATGAACTCGAACTCATCAGTCCATCTACGAGCAACAAATCGGATACAATAGCTAGATGCTTTAATACTAAATATATGCCTATATTCTTTGAATCAAATTTTTTTGATACATTTCATGACCAACAGGTGCATGCTGAAATGTTCCACAGAGGGACTCAACTATGGCGTCCATCTCGAATGGTCATCTCAAGACCAACAATCATATGCTGGAAGGAGAATTCTTCTTCCCCGCTCGCCGAGCTCATCTCGGAGCATCAGTGTATATGGATATGCTCTACAAGGGTACTCTTCTTTGGAGCTCATCTCAAAGCCAATAATTATATGTTGTTAGAAGCATTCCTCTCGGATCATCCACGATGGTGCATCCATGCTCGCAAAGCCTACCACGATATGAGAACCACCTCGAGGGCAACAAACAAAACAGGTGGAAACTCTATCTCCCTATCTCGTGAAAACTATTATGTTACGTGATTTTTTAAAAATCCAAATACAATCCATGAAGTCTGAGTAGCATACCCAGCTCACTATAAAAACAATATATGTTTAAATTACAGTTCACAATTACTGTTAACATTTTTCATTAAGACATTATAATTTGTCTTCGACCTTTTTGAGTGGTTATTAACCTTTAATTGAAGTACACAAGGGCTGGAATAAATTGCCGATGCAAAGAAACAATGGACATGGCCCAATAAGCCGTTATCTATCTTAAAAACAGGCGAAGTATCTCTAGTTTCAAAGACTTAACTTTACATATAATTGTATAAGTAATCGAATAGTGTATAATTGCATGATAATGTTGCTCTAAGTGACACCATATTACAAGGGTTAAATAGAATCACTTAAATAAATTGAATTCTTCAGAAGTAAACTTTAGCATCGATACAACACATTAGGATTGCTTTCCTTTGAATGAGCAACACCAACTCGCTAATGAAGAGTAGTAAGATGTCATGTGCTTTCTTAGAATAGCTTCCCTCATATGTGTACTGGGTGCCTTAATAGCTATTTTATTAGTGGCTGTTAATTAGTGTCGGCAGTCCAATAAGAGCGGGACAGGTGTGTGGACTGTATTTGTTCTTAGCTTAGAATTCCTTTTCCTTCTGTTTTCATTTAAGCTGTAAGAACATCCCATTATGGGAATAAGCTATGTTTTAATGAAGTGTTAATGGCTGTTTAGGCAGAGGATACTGATTTGCTATTCAATTTTCCGATCGTTTATTCTTGAATCTTATTAGCACAGTACAATTGGTATCTAGAGCCGTTCTTTCCTCCCCTCAATCATGGTGGTTACTACTTGCAAAGAACTGCATGACACTAACAACAGACATCAGGTAGAACTCGATTCTTTGAACACAAAGGTAAACAATATCGCCTTACAAATCATACCGACTGCTATAATAGATGATTTAAAGTCACTCAGGGTAGAAATAGAGAATGGGTTTCAAGCTCAACTGGGAATTTTTTTTCTAATTGAGATCTGCATAATAGAAATGATACCGAGAATCAGGGTTCTTATTCTGGTGCTAATCACATGGGTGAATCTCAGTTCAATATCAATTCTGGTGGAAGAGATTCCCCACCACCGTTGCGTATGCCTAAAGTTAATTTCCCTCGTTTTGATGGTGACAATCCAAAGAGTTGGCTGCAGAAATGTGAGTATTACTTTCAGATGAATAATCTTCCAGATAACACCAAAAAGAGGATGGCGGCTTTACATCTTGATAGTAAAGCATCTAAATGGTATGAAAACTTTTTCCTTAATCAAACTCATATTTCTCGGAAGTACTTTTGTGATAATATTTGTACTCATTTTGAAAATCCTGCAAATGATAATATTGTGGGCTTGTTCAATAAGTTGACTCAACTAACTAAGGTTGAAGCTTATTTTGAAAAATTTGAGTATTTGAAAGCCTTTTTGTTGAATGTTCATCCACATTTTCCTGAGTCGTACTTCATTGCTAGCTTTATTGGTGGTTTGAAAGAAGAACTCTGCATCTCAGTACCTATGTTCGATTCTAAAACATTGTTACAGGCTTTCGCACTTGCTAGAATGCAAGAAAAAACCCTTAACTTACAACAGAAGGCTACCAAACCACCACAAAAAAAAATCACCCCAAATTTTTCTACCTCTAAGCCATTTACTTCCACTACATTCACCCCAAAACCTAGTGTTTGTTCCATCAACTTCACTGGCTCCACCATCACTTCCCAAACCTAATTCACCCATTCCTCTAAAACGACTTACACCTGAACAAGTGCAAGCCATAAAAGTTAAGGGTCTATGCTTTAACTGTGATGACCACTACAAAAGAGGAGATATATGCAAGAAGCAATATCTATGTGTTTTAATTGGTGAAGAAGCTGCAGAAAGTTCTGAGCCAGAGAAGGAGTTGCTAATGGATACTGAAGATTCCCCAGCTGTGGAGAGTGATATAGAAATTTCTTTGCATGCCTTAACTGGTACTATATCTGCTGATACAATAATAATTCCAGAGTCCATTAACAATAAGGCCATCTCAATTCTCATTGATACTGGGAGTACTAATAGTTTTATTGACAGTGCTCTAGCCAAAGTGCTACAAAGCCAGTTGAACAAACTACTATCTTACTAGTTACTGTAGCCAATGGTGATAAGACTATCATCTCTAGTATCTTCTCTCAACTAAATTGGTACATGCAAGGGCACAAGTTATGTGGTGATTTGAGATTACTTCCTCTTGGTGGTTGTGACATTGTTTAGGGTGCTGACTGGTTGAGAAACTTGGGAGATGTACTTTTCAACTTATCTAAATTATACATTACTTTTAAATACAAGGGTAAAAAGATCACTCTCACTGGAGTGCAACACAAACCATCACTTAGCATGATAAGTGGTTCAGCAGTAAAGAAATTTTTCCAGAAGCACACTCATGGATTGGCGGGTCAGTTATTCTCAATTTCTACTTCAACCAACCACTCCACCACACCACCTCAAATCTCTTCATTACTCAATCAATACCCTGATGTTTTTTGTGAGCCAAAACTTCTTCCTCCCACAAGAGATTTAGACCACAAAATCCCTCTAAAACCAAACTCTGAACCAGTAAATCTAAGACCCTACAAGTGTCCTTACTTGCAAAAGAGTGTTGTTGAGAATTTGGTTAAAGAAATGCTCCAAGCTGGGATCATCCAACTAAGCCACATATCCTTTGCTTCTCCAATTTTACTTGTGAAGAAAAAGGACAACTCATGGAGATTTTGTGTGGACTACAGAAAATTAAACAACCTCACAATCAAAGACAAATTTCCTGTACCCATCATTGATGATCTTCTATATGAACTACATGGTTCAAGGTTTTTTACTAAGATTGATCTCAAATCTAGTTACCATAAAAAAAGGGTGCACCCTTCTGACATTCACAAAACAGATTTCAGAACCCATCATGGACAATTTGAATTTCATGTTATGCCATTCGGCCTCACCAATGCTCTTGCCACCTTTCAAGCTCTTATGAATTCTATATTTCAGAAGCATCTCAGGAAGTTTATCCTTGTCTTTTTTGATGACATTTTTATCTATAGCCCTACCCGAGAAGCTCACTTACTTCATTTACAAACCACTTTAGACATACTCAAACACAATCATTTATCTGCCTATTTTTCTAAATGTTCTTTTGGCCAACATGAGATAGAGTATCTGGGACATATTATTACAGGTAATGAAGTAATTGCATACCTTGCAAAAATTTGGTGGACTGGCCTATTCCTACAACCATTAAAGGGATGAGAGGATTTTTGGGCCTCACAGGGTATTACAGAAAATTTGTGAAGGATTATGGTCTTATCAATAGGCCCTTGGATGAATTATTGAAGAAAGATGCATTTCATTGGTCTCCTGCTGCTAACAATGCATTCAATGCTCTCAAGATTGCCATGACAACTACTCCTGTGTTGGCATTACCTGATTTCAGCAAACAATTTACCTTAGAAACTGATGCTAGTGACTCAGGGATTGGAGCTGTGCTAATGCAGGACAATAGAGCCATTGCCTTCTACAGCAAAACCTTTGGGACCAAGAGTTGATGATTTATCTACCAATGAGAAGGAACTTTTGGAAATTGTGCAAGCTGTTACTAGATGGAAACAATACTTACAAGGTCAAAAATGCATTATCAAAACTGACCATCAGAGTATACATTACTTCTTGGAGCAGAAGATTTCTACTGTTTTACAACAAAAGTGGCTTATGAAGCTTCTTAGCTTTGATTATGAAATTAAATACAAGAAAGGCTCAGACAACAAAGTTGAAGATGCCCTGTCTAGAAGACCTCATGAACCTGCACACTTCTCCTCATTACTTCTTCCCAACTTACATGGGCTCAAGACATCATTGCTAGTTACATTTCAGACCCAAAGGTACAACATCTTACAAATAAGCTTTCTTTCACACATGATGCTTCTACAAATAACTCTTACACTAATGGCATATTAATATACAAAGAGAGGTTGTATGTGCGCAGCTCAGCTGACACCAAAACCAAAATTTTAGAATCCATACACTCCTCTGCTGTCGGGGGTCCTTCTGGTATGCAGGCAACATACAACAGGGATAAGGATTCTTTTTTCTGGCCTGCAATGAAGAGAGATATTTTGTTATTTGTTTCTTCCTGTGATGTTTTTCAAAAACACAAAGTGGAGCATAATTTTCCTGATGGGTTACTGATAGACACATTTTTGTGACCGAATTGTCCTCAATTTTCAGTATTGTTGGTACTCGATTTTCTACTTATTATGGTGTTTTATGTGTTTGTAGGTATTTTTGGAAAATAAACATTTTTGGAAAATTCGGCTCGAAAAGTTGGTATAGGCACCCGGAGGACACATGTTATTCGGACTCTCAGTTTTGGATAAGGGGCACCCAGGGAGCCAGCTGCTAATCGCACCCCATTACTGGTTAAGGGGGCTCCATCTTCTTCCTGGATTTGAAAAGAAAAATTGGCGGGAATTCGGTTTCAACGGTAAAGGATTTATTATATTTAAGATAAGAATATCTTCTTGCCTTACAAACATGAAATTTTGAAGAAAAAAGAAGTTATCTTGTATTAAACAAGAAAGATATCCTTAGAAGATTTTACCTTGGATTTTTTTTCTGCGAATTAAAGAAGATATGAGTTTAGTAAAGACATATATAGAATAAAGAGAAGGAAAAATTCTTGAAGATATTTTTAATTAAAAAGAAGAAGATTTTGGAGTTATGGAATAATATATTTGAGTGATGTGTACTTGTTTGTATAAATAGAGAGCTAGAGAGCACATTTGGGGGGAGTTTTGGAGAGAAAAGAAAATCACTGCTTTAATAATTTTCTCACATTTTCATCATTTGTAAACCACTTTTTGAGCCATGAATAAATATTTTAAGTGTGTTTTCGACGTGATGAGCTAATCCCCAACACTGGGACGACGGAGGAAGACGAATTTCATACATGGGTAAAATTATTTAATTCTTTTAAGACTTTTACATTAATTTTAATTGAAATATGATTTGAATTAATTGGTTGTCATTTAATTTGATGAGGTATGCTTAGCTTAAATGTTTTGATACATCATGCTTAGGATTTACAACTAATCTTTTGAGAATCTATCTTGGCAAAATCAGAGTCCATTTTAATTTTATTTATTGAGCTTTAATTGTTGAGAATAAATAAATCGAACCCTATGTTATGAATTCGATGAAATCCAAGTCCCAGTAACTGTCTTCATCTTGTGACAATATTTTTTATATATTTTCTTTTATTTTAGTTTATTAATTCTTAAAATCAGTCTCATCAAGTCCGAATGAACGACAACTCTATTTACCACTATATAAAATTCGATCAGTTACTCCAGCCTTAACCAATTCCAAATCATGCTTGGAAACACATATCCATGGACTTCATTGAAGGGATTCCAATTAGTGAAAGAAAGTTTGTTATTCTGGTTGTTCTGGATAGGCTTACCAAGTACAACCATATCGTTAGCCTTCATCATCCCTATACTGCTTCTTCTGTGACAAGAGAGTTCATTTCCAATGTGTTTAAACTCCATGGTCTTCCTGCTTCAATTACTTCTAATAGAGACAAGATATTCACAAGTCACTTCTGGAAGGATTTGTTCAAAGCTCTACGTACTCAGCTGAATTTGAGCACTGCTTACCACCCACAAACTGATGGGAAGACTGAGAGAGTAAATTCTTACCTAGAAAATTACTTGAGATGTATGTGTAGTCACCAACCTAAGAAATGGCACCAGTGGCTTCCCTTGGCAGAGTGGTGGTACAACACCAATTATCACACAGAATTGAAAATGAGCCCTTTCCAAGCTCTCTATGGATACATCCCTCCTCAAATAGATTTTCCATCCACTGCTATTACTTCAGTTACTGATGTTACAGATTATATGAGACAAATAGATGCTATTCTTACACTCTTATAATATTACCTCCACCATGCCGAAGAACAAATGAAATTCTGTGCTGATTAAAAGAGGACTGAGAGGGTGTTCGAGGTGGGAGACAAATTTTATCTGAAGCTACAACCCTATAGGCAAGCATATGTGGCTCTAACAAGAAACCTTAAGTTGGCAGCTAAATTCTATGGGCCATTCACTATTTTGCAGAAGATAGGAGATGTTTCTTACAAGTTGAATTTACCATCAGAGGCTAGAATTCATCCCATTTTCCATGTCTCCCAACTGAAGAAGCAGATTGGTACCTCCCTGACTCCTTCTCCCACACTTCCAACCTTAGATACAGATGGCCAAATTCTAGTCATTCGTGCAGCTGCTTTGGATTCCAGGACTGTCATCCGAAAGGGAGTTTTTGTGCCTCAACTACTGATTAAGTGGACTATTGCTTCTGTAGCTGATGCTACATGGAAAGACACCAAGCACATGGCTCATCACTCTCCGAAATTCAATCCTTGAGGACAAGGATTCTCTGATGGGGAGGGTATTGTCATGTGCTTTCTTAGAATAGCTTCCGTCATCTGTGTAGTGGGTGCCTTAATAACTATTTTGTTAGTGGTTTTTAATTAGTGTTGGCAGTCCAATGAGAGCGGGACAGGTGTGTGGACTGTATTCGTCCTTAGCTTAGAATTCCTTTTCCTTCTGTTTTCATTTAACCTGTAAGAACATCCCATTATGGGAATAAGCTATGTTTTAGTGAAGTGTTAATGACTGGTTAGGCAGAGGATACTGATTTTCTATTCAATTTTCCGATCGTTTATTCTTGAATCTCTTTAGCACAGTACATAAGCCACCAGTGCATTTCATTTCATTTTAAAAATAATATGTAGAAGCTCTAAGTATCCAATCCATGAATGATAAACATTCACATGCACAGCCATGATAAGGTGATAGTTAAAAGAACTTAATTCGCTCATGTAATTTAACAAGAAGAATTCCAGAGTCCATTTAACAAATGAATTCTGTGTCCCGCAGCCGCTTCCCACAACAGGATTGAAGATTTGGTTTTTTATATAAGATCATTATCTGTTTTGAAAATGTAGTTTTCTTCAAATCTTCTACAATTCCTTTCTCTCCAAATTGTGTTAACGATTACTGTAGGGAGAAGTTTCCAAATGTAGTAGCCTGATATAGAGAAATGGTATGAACGCCAAATCTCTGCCAAAGTCCTCATTGATCCCGGTATAGCCCAACAGGAAGTTTGTGAGTTATTTGGTTGTTTGTAATTTTTTAGTATTTGTAGTGGCTAATTTGATGACCTTGTTAAATGTAGAATGAGTACATTGTTAAGCCACCAAGACTAGTAAGGCCATATGGTAGGACAAGAACCCAGAGGATCAAGGATATAGATGATCCTGGATACGACAACAGGAATGCACATAGTTGCGAGAGGTGTAGACTGTATGAGAATCATAGAACTACCTGTAAAGGAGCTCCAGATGGATGTGAATCTTCTACTGGTAATTTCATGTTGCTGGAGATAAAAAAAAAGGGAACACCGTCAGACAGAAACTTAACCTTCGTGGAACTAATAGGTAAACAACATCTGCAACTTTTACTTGTCTTATTGTTAACACTTTTCATTTGGAATTGCACAGCTCCAGGTTGCCTGTGAATCTTCGAGGAATAGCACCAGATGCTTAGCATTGCTACGGAAGCACAGATTGCAAGATATAAGCCATATTTCTAAATTACTGACGACCCCGAAAATCATAAAAAAGAAGAAGTAAAATAAGATGAGATAAACAGAGATTTTCATGAGAAAATACTAGTAAAAGTGTTTGTATCTCACCTTTCATTCATGATGCCCAAAATTTGTTTGTCGTAGTGCAGATTACAGTATTAGGTCACCCTGCGCCAAATGGTGCTTGTCAAGCAAGAGATTGGCCTGAATTTGCACCAACAACACTACCAAAGAAGACCTTTCCCATAAGTGCTAGATCATGTTCACCCTTTTAACAGCACCTGCAAATTGCTCTGCCTCTCCAAACTCCTCTTTAGCACCACCAGTTCAGTCCATACAACCTCCACCACCACCAGCGAGCTGGTTCCCATCACCACCAATGCTTTATCGAACTCATTGATTCCCTCTCCAAGCATTCAGTTAAGTCCACACAACCTCCACAACCACCACCAACGATCTAATTACCATCATCACCAAAAATTATTCATACAAAACCAAAAACTATTAATACAAGCCTACTAATCTAAAAAATCAAACCCAATATCAGAATCATAAATAGCTCGTACAGTTTTGTTTGACAAAAATTACAAATCCAAAATCCAACATCATAATCTTTTAAGAATACCCAATTTTGTTTAGCAAAATTTTTGGAGGATTTCTAATTGCTTCATTAACACAAGAGTAGCACCAAATGACTTCAAATAATTTCATTAACATCAAATCGGTTTGATACAAGTAAAAGTGAGGGAGAAGTTATACCTGAAGGATGGAAATCTTCAGTGTCATAGTATTATTACATAGTGTCAAAGTCCAATTGTATCATAACTTCAACAATAATACTATGATGATATGTATCACCCCCCTAGTCAATACTCCATCTCACATGGAAACCACTCCCCCTTACACAATGATCCGAAAACCATATGTATTTGTAGTATGAACTACATATTAATTCCCTCCCTTTTTGTCAACAAAATTGGCAAAGGTATAAGAACGGGATCATAATGACATTTCCGAGAGAGACATTTCATGACAAAAGGAAAAAAAAATACATACCAACTAATTTAGATGCAATCATAAATCCGAAGATAAATGCATTCATCAAGGAGTTTAAAGATACAAGATAACCCCTCTAAAATTCCACATCCGCACACCCCTCAAGATATGACCATTAAGCACAAGTTTAAAAGAAATCTCCCCCATTTGATGTCATTCCCGAAAGAACAACAAGAGTGACCTTAATTTCGAAAGAAAAGAAGGATTTTGAACCAGAAATGATACTAACAAGACAAAAACAACTCTACAGAAACTGAACTGGAGTAAACCTACTGGAGTTTCAAACTCAATTGCCGAAAAGATAAAGATAAGCATAGGGGCAAGAGTTATAGAAACGTTTTAATGAACCAAAAAAAAAACACCAATAGACTGCCGCAAGTGTTGAAACATAGCAGTGTCTAATGGTTTGGTAAGAATATCAACCAATTGTTGTTCGGAAGGCACAAATTCCATACTTATGATACCATTTTCATAGAGATCACGAATAAAATGGTACCTTATGTCAATGTGCTTTGTTCTTGAGTGCTCAACGGGATTCTCAGTGATTCGAATCGCACTAGAGTTATCACAAAAGATCTTCAATATTCCATTATCAACTCCATAATCAGCTAGCATTTGTTTCATCCATTGGAGTTGAGTACAGCATGATCTAGCAGCAATATATTTTGCCTCACATGTAAACAGGGATTGAGAATTTTTCCTCTTGCTATGCCAAGCTATAAGATTCAATCCTACATAGTAGAAACCCCCTGATGTAATTTTTTTGTCTTCTACACAACCTGCCCAATCTGCATCTGAATAAGCAGAAAGATCAGTGTTAGTATCAAAAGTGTAAGATAAACCATATCCGGCAGTGTGATTAATATATCGAATGATCCTTTTTGCAGCTGCAAGATAAGATTCCTTTGGATTTGCCTGAAGCCTGACACAACAACCAACACTGAAAGAAATATTAGGTCTAGTAGCTGTACGATACAAAAGGCTTCCAATAATAGATCGATACAACTTTCTGATCCACTTTTGCTTCATTCTCATCTCTATGTAGTTTACCAGTAGTGGGCATAGGTGTAAATTTTGGAGAAGACTTATCCAGGTCGAACCTTGTCACAACGTCTCGAGCATACTTCTCTTGGGATAAGTAAATTCCATCCTTATGTTGTTTAATTTGTAATCCTAAGAAGAATTTTAATTTACCAACATTTCTTATTTCAAATTCTTTAGCAAGAGAGACTTGGAAGTCCTTTGCAAATTTTTCAGAAGTTGATCCATAGATGATATCATCTACATAGATTTGAGCAACAACCACATCTTTCCCACTCCATTTGGTAAACAAAGTTTTATCAGCTCCGCCTCTTGAAAAACCTTTTCTAATGAGAGAAGTGGTAAGTTTTTCAAACCAGGCTCTAGGTGCTTGTTTCAACCCATACAATGCCTTTTTGAGTTTTACCACATGATTTGGGAAATCAGGATTTTCAAACCCCTTAGGTTGAGCGACATAGACTTCCTCCTTTAAAATTACGTTTAGGAACGCGGATTTTATATCCATTTGAAACAGCTTAACCTTAAGAAAACAAGCATGAGCTAACAAAAGATGAATGGACTCAAGGCGTGCCACAGGAGCAAAGGTCTCATCAAAGTCAATCCCTTCAATCTGTGAATATCCTTTAGCGACAAGTCTAGCTTTGTTTCTGACAATCGTGCCAAACTCATCATACTTATTCTTGACTATCCATTTGGTACCAACAATATTAATATTGGAGGGACAAGGTACAAGTTCCCACACATCTTGTCTTTGGAATTGATTTAACTCTTTATGCATTGCATTCACCCAAAAGGGATCGTTCAGAGCTTCATCAATATTCCTTGGTTCTACTTGCGAAAGATAACAACCAAAATTGCACATATTTTGAAGTTGTCCTCTAGTTTTGGAGGTAGAATCTTTTCCTCCAATAATAATGTTGGGATCATGATTCCTTTGAACCCAGAGATATCATGGAGGAACAAGTTCTTGTTCGTCAGGAATGTCTTGATCAGTGCTCTTCTCCTCGTCACTACAAATGTCAGGATCAGTAACAGTTGGGATAACTTCAACTGATTCTGGGTTTTCTTTGACTTTTTCAATTTTCTCGATTGGAGGAAATTTAGCAGGAGGATTATCATGACAAAAGTTTCTAATGTCGTCTATGATAACATTAGCAAATTCCATCTTAACTTGTGTTCTGAGATTAAACACTCGAAAATCATGACTATCAGAAGCGTATCCAAGAAAGATACCTTCATCACTTTTGGTGTCGAATTTCCCTTTCTGTTTTTGATCTTTCAGAATATAGAACTTACTTCCAAACACCCTGAGATAGTGTAGCTTGGGTTTCCGTACCACAACTCATAAGGAGTGTTAAGGGTTTTAGACCGTAAATACACACGGTTGATCAAGTAACATGCTGTAAAAACAGATTCTCCCCAAAACCTTAATGGTAAGTTTTTGTTATGGAGCATTACCCTGGCCATTTCCTGAATGTTCCTATTCTTTCTTTCAACAACTCCATTAGCTTGAGGAGTGATAGGTGGTGAGTAATGTTGAATGATCCCCGGTTCATCACAGAATTCAAATACCTTGGTGTCTTTGAATTCAGTTCCACGATCGCTTCTAATTTTCTTTAGTTTGCGACCTTGTTCGTTCTGGATCCTTTTAATAATAATCTTGAATTCACCAAGAGTTTCATTCTTATGAGATAGGAATGCAACCCAAGTGAATCTGGTGTAATCATCTACCATAACTAAAGAATACTTCTTACCAGCAACAGTGGGTTTTTGAATTGGTCCGAAGAGATCCATATGAATTAAATCAAGTGGAGCTTTAGTTAGAATATCTCGAGATGATTTGTGGTGAACTTTCGTTTTCTTACCCTTTTGACAGGCACCACACACACCTTCAATCTTTGCATTGATTTTGGGAATTCCTCTAACAAGTTCTTTGTTAATGATCTTAGTTAGAAGACGATAATTGATGTGACCAAAACGCTCATGCCAAAAATGTGTAGATTCCACCTTAGTCAAATTGCAACGATTGCTAAACTGAGTATCAAGTAGATTACAGTTGCTTTTACCACGAGTTTCTTGAAAAATTACTTTTCCAGTTTTTTCTACAATGTCACATCCATTTGCATTGAAAACAACTCGATGGCCCTTGTCAAAAATTTGACTAATAGAAAGAAGATTAGCAGTCATACCTTTTACGTATACTACATCATGAATTTCTAGAACACCAGACAGTTTGATCGTTCCCTTCTTTCTGATGTAGAAACAACTCCTATCTCCAAACGTTACATGACCTCCTTCCTAGTCAATGGACGAAACGAACCATGTGAAATCGCCTGTCATATGTCTACTACATCCACTATCAAGAAACCATTGAAAAGGAGACGTAGATCTTAAAGCAAAGGCACGCATACTATTAGTACTTTTATGTTTAGAGTTTCCTGATAGTTTTGTATGTCCTTTCAGAGTATCAAAAAGTTGTTTAGTTTTTTACGAATATTACTTGCAACATTCAGACTCTTTTGAAATGACATACAAACTTGTTGAAGGTGATTGGAATAATCACAACAAAAATACGGGCCATAACTTTGAGGTTTGCCTGAGTAGTTACTAGTCATATCAGTTTTCACAACAACCGGTCGTTGATTACCATCTGATTTACGGCTATTCTTTAAAGAGGAACAACTAGAGTTTCTCAGATTCACCAAGGGACTATTACCAGATATCAAATCCTTAAGAATTGCAAGTTCTGCAACAAGACCAGAGTTGATCCGGATTTGTTCATCCAACCCCTTTTGAAGAGTGACCAGTTTATCATACTTTTCCCTACGGTTGTTTTTTAAACCTGGTGAAGCGCCAATTGAGACTTTATAATCCATATAGTCATATCGCTACAAACACATACTTTTGAGGTCTTGAACGTGTTTGCCTGCTTTGATACCAATTATAAAAGCGGGGGTCTAACAACACCACCCAATATTTTGCTTAGCAATCTGTATGGACAAACTCGAATATACTTTTAAGAGAATCAACAAGAATCAATCAATTAAAAGTATATCAACGAGTTTATATCTCTCTTCTTGATTTGATTTACTCAAGCTAATAGAAATCAGCGAGTCTTTAATCAAACACAAGGAATAACTTGGATGGTACCAAAGACCAATATCCAAGGATCAATCAATGACAATCAACAACCAAAGGTTGGATTTCTCTAATTGATGATCTAACTCACAACCTGTATTATTACAATTATAAAGATAAAAAAATATAATGCGGAAATTGAAATAACACAGACACCAGAAATTTTGTTAACGAGGAAACCGTAAATGCAGAAAAACCCCAGGACCTAGTCCAGATTGAACACACACTGTATTAAGCCGCTACAGACACTAGCTTAATCCAAGCTAACTTCGGACTGTATTGTAGTTGAACCCCAATCATTCTCCCACTGATCCAAGGTATAGTTGTACTCCCTACGCCTCTGATCCCAGCAGGATACTGCGCACTTGATTCCCTTAGCTGATCTCACCCACAACTAAGAGTTTCTACGACCCAAAATCGCATGCTTTGACAATAAAAAAATATGTCTCACTCACACAAGTCTATCAAAGGATCAATCTGTCTCCCACAGATAAACCCTAAAGATTTTGTTCCGTCTTTTGATAATAATCAAGGTGAACAGGAACCAATTGATAATCCGGTCTTATATTCCCGAAGAACATCCTAGAGGTATCAATCACCTCACAACAATCTTAATCGTATGGTAGCGAAAAAAGATGTTGCGGAATCACAAACAATGAGACGAAGATGTTTGTGATTACTTTTTATATCTTTCCTATCAGAGATATCAATCTCAAGCCAATCAATTTTATTGTACTCGTACGATAGAAGATGCAAAATCAGATCACACAACTACGATAAAAGTAGTAGTACAGGTCTGGTTTCACAATTCCAATGAAGTCTTTAAGTTGTTAACCTAGTTTTAGAAGAAGAAAACCAAAGGTTAAAGGAGAATCGACTCTAGCATGCAAACTAGTATCATACGTAAGGTGTGGGGATTAGTTTTGCACAATACTAGATGTCTCCTTTATATAGTCTTTCAAATCATGGTTTGCAATTAGGTTACCTTGGTAACAAAGAAATCAATATCCACCGTTAGATGAAAACCTGCTTTAGATTCAAGCTAATATTTCTCAACCGTTAGATCGAAAACTTAGCTTTTTACACACACTTGAAAATGCACGTTTCTAGGTTTGTTAACCGTATCCAAACGTATGCACTTGTTGGTTCAACAATAGTTAACCAAATGGTTAGCCATATGAACATTTCATATCAACCATGTTCTTCACTATAACTAGTTCAAATGATTTAAAATGAACTAGTTAGAGAGTTGTTCAATTGCAAGGAAATCTCATGTACTATACAAGACACAATTGAAGCAAAGATGATTTGATTCACTTGAATCGGTTCATGAACTTTTATAGCCACGGTTTGCAAACTGCATTCCTTAGTCTTTTTAAGTTTAAGTTCGAAAATCATCTTCAGATATATAACCTTCTCAAGTTCGCAGACTAGGTTCGCGGACTTAAGTTACCGGGCAGAGTTTACAAACTCCACCAGAAATTCTCGGGTATGAGAACTTCGCCGGTTCGCGGACTGAATTCGCGGACTTAGCTTCACGCAAATAGTTTGTCAACTCCAGCAGAAATTCTCGGGTTTGAGAACTTCGGAAGTTCGCGTACTTGACTCACGCCATTTTTCCGGTTCTCTTGATCAACAAAGTTCACAAACTTTGGTTCAAAGAATAGGACTTATACATAAATGTGTTCCTACAACAATGCTTATGTCCACCATTGGTTATGTAATCTAAAATCTCATTTCAATCATTGAAACATTCTTAGAGGATGTTATGTAGTTGTTACACCATTTCTCGTCAAAGCAATTTTCAAGATGATTGAAACATATCATGACTTTCTTCACATGGTAAAGATAAACTTGATTGAAGCGAAAAGCTTACCAACACATATTTCGAGATATAGATAGGCGAGGTATACTCGGCTCGAAATACCAAATGTGTATAATCCAAGTCTATATATATATAGCATACGGCTTCTTGTCTCAAAGAGTAAGAAATAGAGTAGATAGACTTTTGAGTGATAGATAAGTTCAAGTCTTCACATACCTTTTTTTCAAGAAGTTCCACCGGTTTCTTGAGTAGTTTTTGTACTTGTATGATGAATCGCCATGAAGTCCTTGAGCTCAACTACACTTTCTATCTTAGTCCGAGACTCAGCTATAATAGACTAGAAATCGAGACTTATAGTTTTGATCACTAACATTGACAAACATGCTTGAGATAGCAACGCATGCGAGTTCGACTGAGCAATGCTCTAACAGTGTTCTACTGGAGTATTTTCCTATATAAGGGCTCAAAAATAATAGAGAGAGAGAGTTCAAATAACAGAAACATTAAGGAATTTACATAGAGAGAAAGAAAAAAAAGGAGCCATTAGAACTCGACTTTCATCACATATTTCTCCATTGTTGTACACAAACTAGTCTTGTAACCTCTGTAAGAATAACACACAATAAATACAAAGTGTTTGAGAAGATCATATTAGTGTCAAAGTGGTGAATAATATCATTAATATTTGGATTAATTCACATGACTTAAGATTTGTGTTATTATCATTACAATGGGTGTAGTTGTAAGATTGTATTTGGTAGAGTAAATAAATATTTCCTCTTCCAGAAGTCGATACCTAAGCTGAGTTCCTAGTATCTCCATCTGAATTGCGTTCCTGTAAGTATCCACAAACTTTTTAACAAAACATCGTACTTGTTCATCTTTTGATTTAGTTCGTCTCTAGCCTAAAATATTTTAGTTGTTTAAACAACTAGAACCTAGTTTTACATCTGAATCACATCTACCTCTCAGTCCTTCTCTATTATACTAATCTCTGTATCCTACTCCTATTATGCCAAATCAACCAAAGCTGGATCCATAAAATCTCAATATACACCCCCTCTATCTGGGTGTTTTCTATTCTCAAACTTACCACCTCAGAATCGTTTTTCTTATTTCCATCATAATTAATCTTCCTTCCCATCGGTTTTTATTTAATGGGTTTCACGTAAATCCATTGGCCTTCAAGAGGATCTGTTATGGGATATCTAAACCGATCCTATTAAATAAGATTAAGGGTATGGATACACCATTTTTTGTTAATCATCAAATAAAGAAAAACACCAATCCACACAGGGAAGACAGTCTAGTAAAGGAACGGTAGTGAAAATATATCTTTTGACAAGTCTTCATTCACAAACCGGTGATCGTCTGGAAAATATGGGAATTGATCTGGTACTTCACTGGATCGTAGGAAACCAACTACAAAGCTCTGTTCATAGCGGAGATATCAAAGAAAATTCACTCCAACTCAAGTCTACATCACCTGCCTCGCTGAAGAATCTGGCCGAATCAAAGGAAACGTGGGTGGAGGAATCGGTAGAGAACTCAGTCATCAAGACCCAAGCGCTTCGACTCGGTATGAAAAGGATTCTGATCGCAATACACCTAGCGGGGAAAGTGCATGTCTCTGTTTCTGCTCCTGGTTCTGACAAAGGAAGCGACAAGGATAAGGTTTAGTTTGCAAACCACGTGGAAACATTTGGACAGGAGGATACAAGACAAAGATTCGGCGATCAGATGGGTCTTTGCTGTCCATAAATTCATTGATTGGAATTAAAGGTTATAAAAGGGAAGAAAATTGTCCAGGCCCAGATACATATGTTCCTGAAACCGAAGTCCAGGAGAATATAAAAAGGGCAAGGTCAACTACGGAAGACCTAACAACAGATGCCGTCATTGAAGAAATGCGAGAGTCTGGCAAATACCGACTCTCGCAAGCTGAATGATTCCCAAGCAGCTGGACTGTCAAAAGATGCAACCATGGACAGTCCAAAAAATGCGTAGTCTTACGCAGGGGTGTAGGGTAAACTCGGAAATTAGGCTAGTATTTACCTTCCGATTTATGAATAATCCAACAATTTGGCTTACTTGTTGGTTAGGTATAGATTTAGGTATATTTCCCTTCCTGTTTTTCCTTTTCATGTTGCTAAACAAGTATGTTAGAAGTACTAAGTTTTGTTTAGGTACTGCGAGTCATCAACAACAAAAGTCCTCGATGCAAGTTTCACATCACAAACAACGACAAAAGGTGCGCACAGCAGGCGAGGGAGGCATCCATACACCTCATAACAACAGCAACAACACCAGTCCAACAACCACTCAGCTATACGACCACCATCAACACCAAGGGATCACTTCAATGTCCAGACAATGAAGTACCCGTCAAAATTTAGGCTATTCTTGTGGATAGTCATTGAAGAAGGCGTAACAACCTTCACACTCCGAATCTATCACCATCACACGAACAACAAACATTCGGCTAGATGTATTTGCTATGTGTTACACCAACCGTGGACTAAGGCACCAAAGTCAACAAATAACCAACATTGTAATGAAACTATGCAGGTTACAAGAATCAGAGTAGGACTCGGGACCCGTAGGAATATCAATATAGGACTCAGGACCCGCAGAAATATCAATGCTACCAAGGGGATAAAGGATCAACAAGTCCGGTGGAAATTAAGGATTGTAATTGGGGACTGGTTACACAAATATTTTTTTATCCAATTGTAAAGACTAAACCATGTAAAACTTGACTAATTGTCTATATAAATAAATTCCTCCTCTTTTCAAAAATAAAATAAAAATAATCAAAGACTAGCGAATCCATGATGTAACGCCCTGTATATAAACTTTAATGCCTGACTTTCTGTAACTATACTTAATTCTAACCATTGAGGAGCTGTGTGTGAAACGCCCAACCATGATGCTTTGACCTAATACCGCCCGTGTATGGATGGAAAACTAAGTAAAATATTACAGTTTGTACGTATATTCACAGACCTGCTACACTTCCCCTACTCTTTATTCCCACTCTCTTCCCCATTAGGTGTTAATGTTTTTAATCATTGGATTCAATAATAATGAGACCCCTTCTAATCTCAATCCAAGAGATCAAGAGTTAAAAATAGTGACGTCCAATAGGGGAAGGGAGTGGGGTAAAGAGTGGAGCAAGTATAGCAACTTCATGAATATACATGCAAACTGTAATATTTTACTTAGTTATCCGGCCATACACGTGCGGTATTAGGTCAAAGCATCATGGTTGGGCGTTTCACTTGATATAGCTTAAATGTAGCCAGCAGAGATGAGAATGAAAATGCACCTCATTAAGTCAAGCATTATAATAGTATATGTTTCGTTTGGCTATATTTTAAGGTGGAATGACAAGCACCACTCTAATTCCGATAACTCGTCTGACACATCGTTCTCCCAGGTGATGTTGCCAAATCCGATCAAAAAAGACTACGTGTTTCGGAGATTTATTCTGCAAATACCACCTCGTCTTTAGAGCAAGTCTTATGGTGGAATCCAACCTATTCCAAGTGTGGAAAATTCATGGAATGTCAAGTTTAGTGGCTTTTAAGTTGGGGTTTTCCACAGAAAATTCAAGCAAGATTCCATGGTTTGGTGGAAGGATCCGTGGAATCCATCTAAACGCCAATAAAAATAGCGTTAAATGCAATTAAGAATGGAGCTAAAAAAACGCAATTAAGAATTGGTTTTTTTTTATCCGTAGATTTTAAATGAGTTGTTGAAATCTAACGGCTGCAAAAAAATCTCCATTCTTAATTGTGTTTTTTTAGCTCCATTGCGTTTTTTTTATCCGTAGATTTAAAATGAGTTGTTGAAATCTAACGGCTGAAAAAAAGCTTCATTCTTAACTGCGTTTTTTTAGCTCCATTCTTAAGTGCATTTTTTTAGCTCCATTAAGAATAGTGTTTCTACTATTCCACCATTACACTTTTGCTTCCATCCACGGTTCAAATGCTGAGGTGACGTGGAAGATGAAAGATGGGTGGATTCCACCATAAGACTTGCTCTTATAATCTCATCGACTATCCAACCACGACATCCATGTTATTTGATAGATAGAATAACTGTCAATTTGGTAACAAACCGCGGATGTGGAATGTGCACCATTATCCTGTTGTTTATACCCCTTGCTCTTTCTCTTTTTTTTTTTTATCATCATATAATTTACCCACCTGCCGGGATCCAAATATTCACTACGCTGCTCTAGTATGTTGAAAAATACCCATCGAAAACACCCAAAACCAAGGGTGCAAATCATATTTTCAACAATAATAACAAAGTAAAGTTACCAGTAATTATGAATGTTTTGCCATTGATAGATTCCAACAAGTATGTAGATCTTCGTAAGAAAACAAAGCCCTAAAATTTCAAATCGTTATGGTCAGTTTTATCTAAAATATGAGATAGTATGAATATAAGAATGTAAATAGATCCTCCCTCTTAAAATAGATAACAAAATACCTAAGAGGCACCAAAAATTCATAAAGAAGCTTGGCTAAACTTTCGGCTTCCCTTAAATATAGCCCATGTTTTTATTAACTATAATCCACATAAAATAAGTCATTAATCTAACCAAACGGATTCTTATAATTATTAGCATAACCCATAAAATTATACACAATTTTTAAATATAGCCCAAAATAAATTATCAAATCCCTAAATCAAAATAAAATAAAATAAAGTTAATTATATAATTTTCATAGTTAAAGTTATGTAAGATCTATGGCTTAATTGATGATTTCTAAGAATACTTAATTTAATATAACCATGATCGGGAGAAAAGAACATCATCTTAAAAAAAAAAGTATAGAATAAAAGTGCTTATGGAGTTTTAGAAAATTGATTTTTTTGGAAAAGAATCAAAACCTTAGTTGATTTCACATGGTATTCGATTGATATTGTTGTGGAAATTTTTTTAGGGAATAACTAGAATATACAACATAACCTCAATCCATATTAATGTAATCATGATTTAGAAAAAACATCATTTTAGAGAAAAGGTGAAAAGTTGGGTTTAGTATGTTTTGGGGGAAAAGTAAAAATTAAGGTTTATAATTGGGCAATGTGTAAGAATAATGAGAACAATTAGAATTAATTTAAAGTATATTTAGTTTGGATCTTGAAGTATATTTAGTTTGGATCTAAAAAAGAAAAAGTTAAGGTTTATATTTTGATTTTGGGGAAGAACTAGGATGATTAGTAAAATAATTAAGACATGTTTGGTAAATTTTATTTTTCATTTTAGCTTAAATTTTTTTGGTCTATAGTTAATAAAAGTGTGGGCTACATTTAACATAAGCCAAACATTCTGTAGTCACACCAGGAGACGTAGAACGGTCCTTGCTTGGTACGTGGAACACATAAAGCAACTAAGTTTAAACACTAACAGCCTAAAAAAAACTAAACCTGGCGTCATTAGGGGCGACCTCGCAAGAATTAGAGGTAACTAATAAGACAAAATAAATTGAAAATACTTATATGCCCCTTCATAGTCGGTAGTTTAGTATATTGGTTTTATCAACCGATTGTGACTATGTTCTTCTCTGCTTTGCTTTGTTTTTAAATAATTAAATTTTGGGCTATTACCACAATCGATAGATAATGAACATAACGAGACTACCGATTGCAATCGGTAGATAATAAACGTCACGAAACTACCGATTGAGAAAATAGGGAACTTTAAATTTCCATTGGTTTTTGAAAATTTTGAATTCGGGACTACTACTACAATCGGTAGATAAATAATAACATCATGAGACTACCGATTGTACAATCGGTAGATAATAAACACCACATAACTACCGATTGAGCAAATAGAGAAATTCAAAATTCCATTGGTTTTTGAAAAATTTGAATTTGGGGCTACTACCACAATCGGTAGATAAAGAACATCGCGAGACTACAAATTAAATAATCGGTAGATAATAAACATCACAAAACTACCGATTAAGCAAATGGAGAAATTCAAAATTTCATTGGTTTTTGAAAAATTTGAATTTGGGGCTACTACCATAATTGGAAGATAAAGAACATCAGAATACTACCGACTGTACAATCGGTAGATAATTAACATCACGATACTACCGATTTGCAAATAGAGAAATTCAAAATTCCATTGGTTTTTGAAAATTTTGAATTTGGGGCTACTACCACAATCGGTAGAAAATTAACATCACGAGGTTACCATTTTAACTACCGATTATAATATTCGTAATACAAACCAACACACATCAATATAAGAGATGGCTTTATTTAGTTTTGGATAACCCTATTTAGTCTTATTAGTCGCCCCTAATTCTTTCGGGGTCGTCCTTTATGACGCCAAGAAACTAAAGAGACAAGTTTGAAATATCCGTAGTCGCTGGATGAGCTGTCATTTATCATTTGCCTAATTAAACCATTATTATGTAACATTTTGTATAAACAATTATAGTTGACTTCGTATAAGCTGTATACTTAATTCTAATTGTCAAGCTGTATATGAACTTGTTGATGATGGGAACAACGCTCCCATGTGAATACACATACAATTTGTATTACTCTACTTTGTTTCTCACCTATATATATACACCTAATTGTTTTGCTGATATACATCATAGTGTTTGATATTAATTAGGAGATAAGAAAATTCTTATATCCTCACTCATTTCTTTCGCAACCCATCTAGGTTCTTCCCTTTTTTAGTTAAGACTTCCTCTCATTATCGCTCTCACTTTTCCTTTAGCAAAGTAGGTAATAATTATGTCGTGGTATAGGGATCCTCAATTGTTTATATATCAATTTGTTGCCGTACATAGAATTACGGTTGAATTCGGTATCAGACCTGTTGTGTCAAGTGATCTTAAAGAGGGAGAAAATTTAAGTTTCTCGAAACATCTGTCTTTATTGGGCTATAATAAAGAAGGAGATTTCGACGCTTTCAAAGCTTCCTTTCCTAAATCTGGAAGTACTACTTATAAATTTATAAACTGTCAAGGTTTGGTGATCAACTGGACATCCGGTACTTGGTCACATGAGGAACCAAATTCACCCTTTTGGAGTTTACCTGGTATTACTAAACCAAAATCAGCTACACTGTTGGCTGACAATCAAGCTCTTGCGGAAGAAAACGCCGAGCTAAAAGCAAAAATTTCTTCTCTGCAAGATGAACTCAGCAGCAACAAGGCCGAGAAAGAAGCTATAATAGATAAAAGAGTTTTGGCTTTAGAAGCAGAAAACGCCATCCTCAAAGCTGAAGTCAGTAGAGAGAGGGATGAGAAAAGTGCTCTGGTCAATGCTCTTAAAAGAGAAGAAATACTTGACGGTCTAGAAAAACAACTTTCAAAACTTGTTCAGTGTTGTGGTTTTGTTGGAACTGCATCGTCCGTTGAGGAACCATGGACTACTGGTCGAATAATTCCTAGCAACTGGGTGCCCTTCGAGGATCTTGATGTTGATCAAGCGTTTTCCAAAATCATTCCTTTGGCAATTAGCAAAGCCACAGGTGCTCTGAAATTCAGAGATGACAATACAACCAACATTCAAGCTAACCGATTCTATCAAGGAATATATCCTATAGTGGTTGTCAACATTGCAGAGTTGACTCCGAACAGAAGAGATGCCAGATTCGACCCCGAAGTTTGGAGTTTGTATACTAATGCTGGAATTAGTTATGCAGCCCGTAAGCCATTTCCCTCGGAGATGACGTCGGTGGATGCACACAAGACCTGTTAATATGGCTTCAAATCAGCGTGTTGACGCTTCCGTTTAAGGGAATTTACAGGTTCATTAAAGGCCTTTTCCATGCTTAATTATATCAACTTTTAGTACTTCTCTTTCAATTTGTGTTTTCTTTTGTTTATGTTTTGCAAATGGTGAGGTTGTAAAGTCTCTTGTATCATCCCTTTGGTTCATTCGAATATATGTTTGCCTGCTTAAGTTTTTCTTTCAGTTCATTTTCTTTCTTCGTTAATTAAGCTGATCTTATCTCAAGAGAAAATTCTCATTCCCTAACTACTAGTTACCTTCATACAACGAATGACCATGGTAGCAAAGAAAAGGAAATTACAATGAAATGACAATTTAGCCCCTTAAACTGATTAAAATGACAGGTTAGTCTTTTACCGCTATCAACATGGTGTGTCAGCTTGGACTTGGATCAGTAGCTTCCGATCCGATTCTATGTTCAAATATGAGTCGAGTTGTATCGTATGACTCAGTAGTGGATCGTTGTGAATGATAACGATCCGAAGCTGACACGAGACGGTGAGAGGCCCTCTAACATCGATCTGCAGAGATGGTATCGACGAGGCATATCCCACTAATTATAAGGGGAAGTAACCGCAAGAGAAGAGCACAATGTGCGGTGTGATAACTTGCCTATGTACCATCAAACAACTGTGAATGGCTACAAAATGCTGTGCAAACCTCTTCGATACAGACTGATTAGTAGAATGAGAATGGAGTGAGTCGTGATGCAGAGAAACACTAGTATAGATGTGAGGAAGAAAGAATCCGTATGGTTTCCATCTTTTGGGAAATGTTATGTTCTTTTTCCTAGAAACTGTAAATGTTTACTTTAACATAGATCACTTTGTTCTGTTTGCTCAATATTAATTTGGATGATATTATGTTAAAGTGGTTTATTAGAAGGACCCGGGTCATCCAATCAAGCACTGTAATTACTAATCACGAGAGACTTTTGAATGGTATGAAAGACTTTTGTGTAACTCATCGGGGGAGAGAACACGAATGCACGATCATATTGTCATCGTTGATTAGATTAGAATAAACAAGTAGGCTACAATTTGCATTTATTATATTATGCAGTTATTAGATTAGAATTAATGAGACCAGGCTTGGTAAGTAGCACGCACAAGGTTAAGCACTTCGTGGATAAACAGCCTAAACATAACTGAAGAGACAAGTTTAGGATTACAAAAGAGTTCAATAGCAATAGTAAAGGGGAAGGAAGTTCAAGTTTCTCTAAACATCTGTCTTTGGGTAATAATAAAGAGACCGATTTCGATGCCTTCAAAGCTTCGTTTCCGGATTCTGTGATTTATAAGTTTATAAACTCTCGAGGTTTAGTGGTCGACTGGGATCTTGCCAAACAGACAGGCACCTGGTCACGTGAGGAACCAAATTCACCTTTTTGGAGTCTACCTGGTATTACTAAATACATAAAAACGAGAAAAAAACCAAGGTGATCATATTTGGAGTACAAAAACTCCACTTATATGTTGAGAGTTACAGAGACTCTATTTTTCCCAAAAGTGATACAAAAATTCCAATTTTTTTATAAAGTTTAAATTACATCATTCAAATTTTTTAATAATTCCATAACAGCTCTCCCGTGTTTTTCATTTTTATCCTTTCTCCGTATCTCTCTCACGTCGCCACACCACCTTCGCTTCTCTTTTTCCTCTACCACCACCAAAACCCAAATCATATCTCGATCCTTCACCAACAATTTTTCCTTCTCTTCTTCCGCTACCACCACCAACAGCAGCACCGCCCCTTCTCTTCTTCCTCTACCACCACCAGCTCCTCTCTTCATTTTTGTAGTTATGTAGAACCTAGGGTTTCAAATCGCTTGAAATAGAAGAAGAAAAGGGATATTGGATGATGATCTGCTTGAATCACAATCTCCTAAGGTTAATTCACCAGACATGTCTATGGATTTTTGTGTTTCCATTATCTTTTTTTTTTTCTAAAAATTGATTCGTGATTTGTGAGATAAGGGTTTTGATTCATTTTTGATCTACGAGTTTATTATTGAATTCAGGTTCTCTTATACTAAGAAGTTGAATTGATTTTGATTTTGATGAAATGAAATTTCATAGTTATTGTTCTAGGGTTTTGAATTACAATTTTTGTTGTTACTGTTATAGGATTTTGAATTAAATTTGTAGAAATGAAATGAAATGATTTTTATATGATTACGAACCCATATTCACTAATTTGTCAATCCATGTTGTTGTTAATGGTGGATTTCACTGAATTCAACTTCATTACCAGTAAAATTACCTTTACTTTTTCTTTTTGTACTTGCTAGTGTGTGTGACACTTGAGAAATTGATTTCTATAGTAATAGTTGACTAGTAATTGGACTTTTAACTCATATTTGAGCTTTATCTATTCAATGTGTGTAGAATGATACGTTGATCCAAGTTCCGTTGCATAATAAATATTACCGTGTAGAATAGTTGGCTATGAGATGGCTGAGAGATTACAGCAGGAATGGGTGAGTTGATTGCAACGGAAATTGTTGTTGAAGGCGGGATAAGAGAATACTGGTGCTGATGATGGAAGAGTATGGGAATTGATTCTGTAGCCGGATGTAAGAGCAGCAAGTTCAATAAGCTCAACAGTGCTTGGCAGCAACAAAGAGGTTGGCAGTGAAAATGGAGGATTGACACACTGGTGTTTACATTGCAAGACTCGACAATGCAGGAAGGTGCTCAGTTCTCATGATGGCTGAGAACAATGGGTTCAAGAAGGAAGTGGCTGTTGATTCGTACAGCTGCATGAGAGATGGATGGCGTGCAGTCGATGGATTTAGGTGTTGTAGCTGAGAGGAGAATCAATTGGCTTCAGTACTCATGCCGGTGATATTTGATTAAATGGTTGATGTGAATCGAAATACAGGGGAAATAATTAGGTGTTTCTGGTATTGAGTTGGGGTTGACGTGGTTAAATGGAAATGCAGTTGGAGTTCACTGTTTCTGGACGGAGTTGGATATGTAGTCTGGAAGACGCCTTAAGATTACTAGTATTTATAATAAAATACTCCGGTAAGTTATACGTCAGAGCGAGGCTTAACTAAGTTCGTTCTTGAAGCATTTTAAGTGTGTAGAAACCACCGTAAGAAGGCGAAGAAATCGAAGAAGCAAGTTCTAACGAGACTGTTAAGTTCTGTCCTGGAAGAAGTGTATCGGTCGGATGTGAGAAGCTTTGCCAAACAGGACTAAGATATGTGTTGTACAGAACAAATAACACAGACACCAGAAATTTTGTTAACGAGGAAACCGCAAATGCAGAAAAACCCCGAGACCTAGTCCAGATTGAACACACATTGTATTAAGCCGCTACAGACACTAGCCTACTCCAAGCTAACTTCGGACTGGACTGTAGTTGAAACCCAATCAGTCTCCCGTTGATCCAAGGTACAGTTGTACTCCCTACTCCTCTGATCCCAGCAGGATACTGCGTACTTGATTCCCTTAGCTGATCTCACCCACAACTAAGAGTTGCTACGATCCAAAATCGCAGGATTTGACAATAAATAAATCTATCTCACACAGACAAGTCTATCAAAGGATCAATCTGTCTCCCACAAAAAAAACCTAAATTTTTTGTTCCGTCTTTTGATAATAATCAAGGTGAACAAGAACCAATTGATAATCCGGTCTTATATTCCTGAAGAACAACCTAGAGTTAACAATCACCTCACAACAACCTTAATCGTATGGTAGCGAAACAAGATGTTATGGAATCACAAACAATGAGACGAAGATGTTTGTGATTACTTTTTATATCTTGCCTATCGGAGATATCAATCTCAATCTGATTGTACTCGTACGATAGAAGATGCAAGATCAGATCACATAACTACGATAAAAGTAGTATCAGTCTGGCTTCACAATCCCAATGAAGTCTTTAAGTCGTTAACCTGGTTTTAGAAGAAGAAAACCAAAGGTTAAAGAAGAAACGACTCTAGCAAGCAAACTAGTATCACACGTGAGGTGTGGGGATTAGTTTTGCAGAGTTGCTAGATGTTCTCTTATATAGTCTTTCAAATCAGCGTTTCGCCTTGGTCATAAAGTAAACAATTTCCACCTTTAGATGAAAACCTTATTTAGATTCAAGCTAATATTTCTCAACCGTTAGATCGAAAACTTAGCTTGTTATACACAAATGAAATGCAAGCTTCTAGGTTTGTTAACCGTACCCAAACGTGTATATTGTTGGTTCAACAATAGTCAACCAAAAGGTTAGCCATATGAGCATTTCATACCAACCATATTCTTCTTCACCATAACTAGTTCAAATGACTCAAATGAACTAGTTAGAGAGTTGTTCAATTGCAAGGAAATATTATGTATTACACAAGACACAATTGAAGCAAAGATGATTTTTGATTCACTCGAATCCGTTCATGAACTTTATAGGCACGGTTTGCAAATTCCATTCCTTAGTCTTTATAAGTTTAAGTTCAGAAATCATCTTGAGATATATAACCTTCTTAAGTTCACACACTAGGTTCGCGGACTTAAGCAACCGGGCAGAGTTTACAAACTCCAGCAGAAAATCTCGGCAAAGACTTTCCGTCGGTTCGCGGACTGGGTTCGTGGACTGGTACTCATGCAACTAGTTTGTCAATTCCATCAGAATTTCTCGGGATGAGAAGTTCGGCAGTTCGCGGACTGATTTCGCGGACTTGGCAACAAGCCATTCTCCCGGTTTCTCTTGATCAGCAAAGTTCGCAAACTTTTGTTCAAGGGATAGGACTTATGCACATATGTGTTTCCACAACAATACTTATGTCCATCATTGGTTATGTAATCTAAACTCTCATTCCATTCATTGAAACATTCTTAGAGGACGTTATATAGTAGTTACACTATTTCTCGTCAAAGAAATTTTCAAAGTGATTGAAATATACTAGGTAAAGATAAACATGGTCGTAGCGAAACGCTTACCAACACATATTTCAAGATATAGATAGGCGAGGTATACTCGGCTCGAAATACCAAATATGTATAATCTAAGTCTATATATATAGCATACGACTTTTTGTTTCAAGAAGTAGGAGATATAGTAGATAGACTTTTGAGTGACGGATAAGTTGAAGTCTTCACATACTTTTTGTCGAGAAGTTCCACCGGTTCCTTGAGTAGTTCTTCTTCTTGTATGATGAATCTCCATGAAGTCCTTGAGCTCAACTACACTTTCTATCCTAGTCCGAGACTTAGCTATAGTAGACTAGAAATCAAGACTTATAGTTTTGATCACTAACATTGACAAACATGCTTGAGATAGCAACGCATGCGAGGTCGACCGAACAATGCTCTAACACTTCATATGCTATCTTCTCTTTTGAAGTTAATTGCCTCTCCTTTGTTTCTCTAGGATGTTATCGCCCTTCTATCCTGTTCGCATGGTTTGCTGGGTTTTTATCGTGTGCTGCTCTCTTCTTCGTTTACGAGCGTTGTCTTTGCTATTTTCAACACCTCCTAAATTCATAACCATGTTTGCTGCAAACAATCAATTAATCCAGGGAAGGACTAAAATAGTTGTTATCCTGCGAAATTATCGCACACTTTTTGGAGTCCTAAGATTTGTTGAATGTTTTCTTCTTGTTAGCTAAGGATTCACGTCCTTTTCTTTCGTTTTCAGATGCATCTTTCTTCTTTTCTTTCACCGGTGCGTCTTTGAAGCTTACTTCTTCATTCTATTTTTTCGCATAAGCTTCCTTCTCACTTTATTCGCACTGTAAGACTCTTTTTCTCCTTTCTCCTTCGCACCTGCAAAACTAAAACCTCTTCCCATCGTGGTGGTTTAATTCATGTTGGATAATCCTTCATGCTGCTATCGTGCTGTGTTGACTCGAATTGTCTTGTGCGAATTTATCGCATTATCCAGTTCTCTTCAAATTGTCTTGTGCGATTTGTCTGATCCGGTGATAATTCCATCCTCCTCATGATGAGAATGATTGTTCTTCGCAAAGCTCCAGTGATCATTCTCTTCGCGTGACTATTGTCTTCGCGTGTGCAGAGATCTTTTCATTCCTGCCTCACATGATTATGATTCCTCATTGCTGCTTCATTACTACTTTGGTGTTTTTTGTCTTGATTCCTTCGTTCTTTTAGAGATACATCTCCCTACATACTGCAAAATAACAACCATGAGATATAGAAAATATTATTCTAACGCCCATCTCTTCTTTTCGCCCGCAGAGAATTTGTTGGTGCCACTTTGAATATCTTTTTATATTTGTTGTGAATCCTTCATGCTTCTTAGTTGAATCCTCTCCGTTTTGCTGTAGAACATGTACACTGGGTGCGGGTATCTTCGTATGACTCATCTTCACGCTTCTCCCTTAGAATTTGATCTTTGTCGAAGTAATGTGATGCTGGCATTGTCATCGCGTTGCTATTCACGAAGAAGAAGTTGTTTCCTTCGCATGTTCTGCCAATTTCACCTTCCAACTGATGACTTCCCATCTTCTTGCTATTGGTTTTCCATCTCCTGTGTATCTTTTCCTCTGCGAAGCTTTTCGCCTGGTGTTTTGATCTTCGCCTGCTACTTCTTTTTGTCTTCTCTCTGTCTTTTTCTGTTCGTCTGAGAAACATCCCTTTTCCTTATGCTTTCGCTTCTGATAATTTTTGTTAGCAAATTCCTCATAGCTTCAAGCAGCAAATCAATTTAACTAGCAATAGCAATTATTATCAGAAAATAGAGACTATAATCAGAAACATATTTGAGTTTTTTTTTTAAAAAAGGGGAATCCCAAATTCAATTGAATTATTGGTCTCCTTGATTTTGAAAATCGGTTAAACGGGTTTTCAAAGCGATTTTTGTTGGTTTTAAATCTGTAGTCAAAGCTTATTTTGATATACGATACCAAAAGGTAATCAGGTTTCCAAGTCTTTGTGTTTAAAACGTTTTTCCCAAAAGTCTTGCTGAAAATTCCCAGATCTGAAAATTGAACACAATATCACAAATATGATGAAGAAATTTGTCCTTTTAAACGAGTTGTTTATGTAGCTTTTTTCATCTCTAGCTGCTGTTCTTCATTCACATCTCTTATTTTCTCGTTTCCTTTTCCTCGGATTTGTTGTTAGTGGTAAACTCTTCGGTTGTAATTTCCACTTTTTCCCTTAGTGCTTACAGATCCAGTGGAATCCATCACTCACAGTAGCTAATTTCTTTTAATTCAACTCTAACAATAGGTAATTTCTTTGAATCTTCTTCAATCTAACAAGTAGCAAGCAGTGTTTCTAGCGCCAAAATATAGTTGCAGGAAATCCCACAACTAACACCCCTTTAACAATTTCTAGATCTAAACTTATTTAACATAAAAATAAAGATAAAAATGATGGAAATGTAAAATAAGACACAAAATTTACGTGGTTCGATCAATGTGATCTACATCCACGGGGTTAGGGTTCACTATGATTGTTGAAATTACATTTCGATTACATTGGGACTCCATTAATGGTATTTGGAGTTCTAAGTTGGTGAAGGTAGAAGAAGGAGATGATAGTAATACAAATTTTGTTTTCTCTCTCTTTGACTTTCTCTTTATATAGATGTTTAAATAATGGATGACAGCTAACATGTAGTGGGGTACAACTAATATTTCTCTTATTTTCGAATTTGATGTGCAATGTTCTCACTCCCATATAATATGATAACTTGGCATGATAACTAACCGTGCAATATTTTGCCCCTGCAACAAACATGAAGTTGTACTAATTGTTGAACAGTTTGATACTTGGGCAGAACTGAGATGAATTCTGGTGAACTTGTTTGAAGCATGGATAGTGTTTGTATAAACAACTTATATGGTAATTAGTTGTGAAATCTAGTAATGAAAAAAAAATATGCATTCCGGCGACACTTCATTATTGTACTTAGGGGTGCACATATCCTACCCATACCCGCCAACTCTACCCTACCCGCCAGTTTTTTAGTCGTATCCTACCCTATCCACTATTTGGCGGGTAGGGTGGCGGAAAGATTTTCTTAACCGCCAGTAAACGGGTAGGGTGGCGGGTAGAGGCCATATCCTATCCACCCTATCGGTTGTGCAGCCCTAATTGCACTTATAAACAAAGGAAATTATCGAAAAAATTGGGTCCATCCGGAGATAATTCAATTGTTTATCTTAAGATATCTTATAGTCATCTGTGAACAGAATCAGTGAACAATTTGGTCTGTACATTTAATATTCAATATCATATGCTTGAAGCAATGTTATAAGTTCACACTAAAGAAAACAAAACTTGTAAAAACAAAAACCAGTAATCCAAATAGTAAGGAGTAGCATCAAACCTCTTAAAAAATGAGCTTTGGAAGATATGATAGAACTGAACTCACATTATTAACATAAATTGATCCTGGTTCAGTTTATAGGATAACAAAAAAAGGAAAACCAATCAAAATATATATGAAAAACTCAACTGATGACATCAACAAAACTTAGGGTACTTTTTAGAGTAAAAATTATATATGGCTTAACAAAATTGAAATTATAAGGGATAAAACTAATAAAAACAAAATTAACTGAAATTAAAGAATGAATCTTGATAAAACTAATTGAAGATGAACAGATTTTCATGGAATTACGTTAGTTCTTCCAATTTGATTAACAAAATCCATAGATGTAAGTCAAGAAAATAAAATCCAAACAATGAAACAGTGAGAGATTGACCTAGCCATTTCAGACCCAGAGAAAGATCAGAGAAGAATACTTTTCCGTTACCTTCTGACTCCACCAACTATTACTTCAAAAAGCATTAAACAGATTGAAGTACTTGCAAGTTGCAAATAGCTTGAATCTGTTTAAATGTTGCTGGTACTCCTTTTTCCCTGATGAAAAAAGCAAGAAAAAGTAAGTTGAGTTTGGGGCTGTACTTACGATATAGCTCTCTACTCTCTTCGGATGTCTCAGCAGAAATGAATCGCCAGAAAAGAAAAGCCACTACTGCAATCTCGTGTATAGTTATGTTTAATCGGCTGAGATGGGAAGACGAAATAATCAATTTCTTTCTCAACTAAAGCGGGCATATTTAACCATAGATATATCTATTAGGAGAGAAAATCTCAACAGAGGCTAAGTCAGCCAAAATCTACACACCTGGAAACACTGCAGCGGAAAAGTTCAATAAATGGAAGATGGATGCAGATCCCTGGGAATTGTGGTGGTTGAGTGTGATTTGCCTTTGAAAATCAGGTGACCGTTATATAAGATGCACAGTTTCATTCTTTGAATGCTAGGACAATTAATGGGTGGAAAATGAAACGGTTGTTATATTAATCATACAAAACATTTACGGGTATTGAAAGCAAAAAGCTTATATCACAAAGGAAGATGGAAGGCTAAAAGAACCGAGCAATTCTAAGAAGATTGTAACTGCAGATTTGAAAAGGCAATTAAATCTAAATAACCTGAAACAACGTCCCATGATGAAATATTGATGTGTGAGCTAAGCAATCAGGTTTAAATTGCTATGGCCCCAAGCAATTAAGTCAAAACTAGGATCACCATGGAAAAAACTAAAAAACCAATTCCCAGCTCCGAAGCAGAGTTTTTTAAAAATTGCACATAAAAAATTATTCAAAAATTTAAACACATAATGAATCAAATTATCATCCCGAGGGATTCAGGGAAACAAGTAATCAAGTTCACTAAGACTCAATTTGATTCCTGATACATTTGGTTACCATGATTAAACACATCTGGTTCTTGATACAAATAACGAACTAAAAAACAAAAATTTGATTCTTCAGGGAATAAAACTACGAATAACAAAAATCATACCTGTGATTGATCTTCCATAGATCGAAACCAAATTCCAAAAATCATACCTGTAATATGGTTTTTGTTCCCAAAAATTTGTGATTGATCTTCCATAGATCGAAACCAAATTCCAAAATCATTGAGAACATCCCCAAGATTAACATGATGAACAAAATTCCATAATCATGGAGAACAATATCCACATATTTATTTTTGTCAGGACAAATCATGACCACCACTAACACAAACAAACTTAGACTAACTTTGTTTTGTAGTAATGATACATATATATATATATGAATTGTTGATTGTTAAGGGGAAAACCACTTTTGTTAGAGGGAAAGCTGATTTCGGAATGGATTTAAAAATCAAGCTTTCCCCTTATCAATAATTACTTTTGATTTTAATATTAATATTTTACATCACCATCTACAGGTACATATATAAAAGCATATTTTAAATTTAAAGTTACCCTTGTGTGTTGTATTTATGCGCTTAACGATGAAGATAATCCTACTGATAATTTAAACTAGCAAAGAGAGAAATGGCATGGAGTGGACAGTTCGCTTGATTTTATTTGCATCTCAAGTACACGAAATCTGTATTCTATACAGGTATGGTGTCTTTTAAATAAATATATGAACTATGATCTGATGGTTCATTCTCTAATATCTACTACTTGTCAGTATATATCCCTCTTTCATGCTGCCTCCATATCATTAGCTAGTCTTGTTGGTGTTTATTATAATTTGTTATTTTCCCGCTGTGATTTTCAAGCTATATATGTTGCGACTGAATCAGTTTGTACTAAATTTAACAAATTTGCAAACGTGCAAGCCAATCGACATCCGTAAAGAAAAAGTTTTTTGCCATTCCCCTTTTGGTTTACTGTGATGAGGTTCAAAGTAATATTGCGAAGATATTTGTACACATATAATACCGTGTACACTGTCAAAAATGACCTTGCACCTATGCTGCCAGATTTGCAACATTACCATGAAACTTTGTTGAAGATTCCTAAACTGGCGATGTTTTAGTATATATACTTAATGGCAGGTATGATAGGATTCCTGCAAGTGATTATTATACATGGGAGAAATTTTTTTAAATTCACCCCAAAATTAGTTTTCCCTCTAGTAAAAGTGGCTTTCCCCTTGACAATCATTGCAAAAAAAAAACTAAAAGAAAACCGCCACACACAATGCATGTGGGCCCCTGCTAACTCCATCAGGGTGGGGCCCACTTGACCCACAAAATTTTGAAAATGTGTGAGAGGCGGTTTTCTCATTGTTTCTTTTACTCGGTCTGTCTAGAATTGTTGAAAGTATAATATATGCTTGACATTATTCCAATCTGTTGTTTTTTTCGAAAAAGAGGAAAAAATCCTCATTCATATATTGATTCAACATTCAGACATTTAGTCAGGTAAAGGTTCGAATTAGTTATAGTGTTCATCCAGAACTGATAATTCAAATTGTTTAATAAAATTCTTAGAGTCTCGTCATTCTAATGCCTATGAACTGCATTTCTATTACACTAAGAAGACATATGCGCTGCCTCTATAATACCATATCTATTTCTTAAGACAAAACCATTAACTCTAAAATTAATTCAAGTATTGTCTTGGATTCCAAAATTTTCACTAATTATGTTTTTTCTCGAGCTATGGAATACATTTCCATCAACAGATTCAGGATGGGTTCAAAGTCACTTTGAAAGATTACGTTAGATCCGCTCCATTGAGTTGCCCATTTGAATGCCTCTTAAGCCCCTTTCTCTTCTAGCTCTTCTCTAGTGGTACAATCAGCATAGGTTTCCCTTTCTTCATTTTCCCCTGTAAAATTTGTAAGAGTTAAGCCGACTCCAGAAGTTGATATAGGATTAGACATAGAGATTGCTATGTTTATCCTAATTTCCATATACATTGTTTCTCTAGATGATTCAGTTGTACTTATTTCCAACTTTTCGTCATTCAAGGGGTTGTAGTATAGATTATGCATTATGTTATGATTTGGTTCTGTCACACACATATAACTATTGATAAATATGGCTATGTCTTGAGTTGCGTTAACACTCTGTTTTGATTTATTTTACTAAAAACTAAATTGCATCTAGCTTTCCACACATGCCAAGTTACTATACTACATAATTAAGGCCATCAAATCTCACTTAAGTATCTATTTTTGTTTATTAAACCAAGTGTTCAGTCACGAAATGTATATATTCCATTTGTTACACATTGTAAGTCAATATTTAGATGCATCCAAACCTGATTAACAAAATTACATTTCATGAACAAATGAGTTAAAGTTCCATCTCCATTGCTACAAAGAGTGCAATTGGTATTGATATCAGGAAAGATTGTTGCTACTCTCATACTATTAGGAAGTATAGAGTGGGAATTTTTCCAAAGGAAAAGTTTGACGGAGGGTGATACCTGCATGATCCATATGTTGCTCTAATCCTTAGATTTTCTGCCGGTTGAATTAATTGATTGATACAATGTTTTAACAGAAAACTTATCAGTGCTGCTTAGGTTCCATTTAGCTTCATCCTCCTTGGCTATGCTTATAATTTGTATTTTCAATACCTTTTCTTTTGTTTCCCTGTCAAAAAAAATAGACAATTTTTCCTGATCCCATGTACACACATCTGTTATCAATTGGCTTACCTTGTTCAAGTGTTCAGTACCCATTTCAGGTCTCAAAAGAGGTGGCTTTGTATTCGGTATCCAGTAGTCATTCCAAATATCCGTTTTTTCTCCATTCCCAATTGTCCAGCAAACATTCTTCCTTATTTGTTGTACCCCTGAATGTATGCCTTTCCAGATCCAGCTATTTCGAGGATTAGGTTTGTCATTCATGTGAAGTATGTCATTTTTAGGATGATATTTAGCTTTTAGAATGGTAGCACATAGAGAATCAGGATTCTCTTTTAGTCTCCAACCTATTTTTGCAATCATTGCTTTATTGAAGTTTTGTATGTTTTGTATTCCTAGACCTCCTTCCTCCACAGATTTACACATAGGAGTCCAACCCTTAAAGTATATTCCCTTTTTACCATTTTAATTCTTACCATTTTTATCTTTGCCCCACCAAAAGTCCCGCTACATATTTGTAGATGTATTATAAATTTTTACAGGGATTTTGAAGCAATGCATTTGATACACTGCTATAGAGGAGGTAACTTTTTAATCATCATATTTCTTCCTGCGCTATTTAGATTTGTTCCATTCCAACTTAGAAGCCTTTTGTTCATAGTACTTACTAAAGGTTCAAAGCATTTAATCTTAGATCTATTGGTGAATAACAGAGATGTTAAATAGTTATCGTCCAAGGATATATGGTTGACACCTAGAATTTTTTTGATTTCCTCCCTAATACTTGGTCTAAAGAGAACTCCTGACTTATTAAGGTTAATTAATTGCCCCGAGGCTATGCCAAAGTTTCTAAAATTAATTGACTAAGTTATGACTAGTATGAGGACTGGCCTTACAAAAAATAAGGCAATCATTAGCGAACAAAAGGTGATTCACAGAAGTTTCTCATGAGGTAAAGTGTGAAAAACTCTTCAATGTGAATACAGAAAATGTAATGTTATACACCTAGAGTTTCGCTCATAATTTTCATATCATCACTCCTTTCTTTCAAAACCTAGCAGGTTCTTCCATTTTAAAGGGTTTCTTTCATTATATCGATCAACTCCCAATTTTCCGTTAAACGATCGAGTAACTATGTCATGGTATACAGATCCTCAATTGTTTATTTATGCTTATCAGTATACATTTCACGTCTACACGATTACCAAAGAATTTGGTATCGGCACTATTGTGGCAAATGATTTTAAGGACATCCAAGATTTAAGCTACTGGAAACATCTGCAGAAGGTTAACAATAAAGAGATGATTTCGATGATTTTAAAACTTCTTTTCCTAAATTCACAAAGTTTATAAACTCTCAAGGTATGATGATCGACTGGGACTACCACAAACAGACAGGTACCTGGTCACAAGAGGAACCAGATTCACCTTTCTGGAATCTACCTGGTATTACTAAAAAAAAAAAAGTAACAGAACAAGCTCTTGAGGACAAAGTTTCAGACTTGGAAGCAAAAATTTCCTCTCTTCAAGATGAAGTCGACAGCAACAAGGTCGAGAAAGAAGCTCAATGTAAAATAGTTTTGGATTTAGAGAAAAAAAGTTTCAGATTTGACATCAAAACTTGTTCAGTGTTGTGGTGCAGTTGGAGGTGGATCAGAATATCTGTGGTCAAACAGTTCTTAGCAACTGGGTCACTTTCGAGAATCTTGATGTTCAAGCCTTTTCGAGAAGAACCACTTTGACAATCACAAAAGCCATTGGTTGTCTAAAATTCGGGAGACGATACTACTACCAATGTTCAACCTAACTGTTTCCATGGAGGATTATTTCCTACAGTGCTTGTGGATATTGCAGAAGTAAGTACTCCTAAACGTTTCTTCTATTGTTGCAAGACTCCAAAAATCTTAACACATTAGTATTCCTTGTAACAATGGGAAAGAACGACGTTGAAAGACCACAGAAGTTTAATGGAAAGGATTTCAAGAGATGGCAATCCAAGATGTTGTTTTATCTAAGCCATCATGAACTGGATTATGTACTTGTTCCACATGATGAATTTATGAATGCTAAAGATTTAACTGAGGAGGTGATCGAGTATAACAAGCGGTGTAATTTTCTGGCGAAAAATCATATCATGAATGGTTTGGAAGATACGATGTATGATTTTTACAATGCAAAAGAAAATTTCAGTGCTTATGATTTGTGGACTGCGTTAGAAGCAAAGTATCAAGCGGAGACTGCAGGGAGCAAGAAATTTCTGGTGGCGAAGTCTATGGACTTCAAGATGACGAATGATAAGCCTATTGTTGATCAATTCCTCGAATTTCAACAGATTATTAATGAGATTCTTGCTGAAGGTATGGTCATTGATGAGACGTTTCAAGTATCTGCGGTAATTGAGAAGTTACCAACTTCCTGGTCTGAGTACAAGAAAAAGCTAAGACATGAAACTGGCGAGATCAACATGGTTGAATTAGGGTAGAAGATTCAAGTGGAAGAGTTGATGTGCTCCAAAGATAAGAACGTGTCTTCTGCAAGGGACATGAGTAATAAATCTCATATGACTGAACATAGATCTTCCAAAGCTGGAAAAAGGTGAGAGTAACAATCGTTACTCTAAGCGTGGTCCTCCCAAGAAAGGTATGTTTCGAAAACCGGAGTCTAGCATTACTAAAATTAAGGGTGTTTGTTATGCGTGTGGAGTTACTGGCCATATGGCAGTTCACTGTAGACATCGTAAGGACAAGAAGGATAATGCTAACTTGGTTGAAAAGAACAAGGATGAGTTTTCTGCTGTAGTGTCTGAAGTTAATTTGGTGACAAATGTGATGGACTGGTGGGTAGACTCTGGAGCTACCAAGCATGTTTGTGGGAACAGAGACCTGTTCACCTCCTACCAGAGGGTAGGGGAAGGCGAGAAAATCTATATGGGTAACTCATCTGCATCAGAGGTTGCAGGAAAAGGAAAGGTCGGTCTGAAGATCACAACTGGCAAGACTCTCACATTGAATGAAGTTCTTCATGTTCCAGACATCTGAAAAAATCTTGTTTCTTGTTCTGTTTTAGATGATAAGGGTTTTAAAGTTTCAATTGAGTCTGGAAAACTTAGAGTAACTAAGGGAAATGATTATGTGGGTAAGGGTTATAAGACTGGGGGTATTTACAAACTTAATGTAACCTGTCCTGAAGTGAAATTGAATGATTCTTCTGCTTACATGTGTGTGTCATCGAATGTTTGGCATGGTAGACTTGGTCATGTAAATTACAAATCAATGCATAAACTGGCTAGCGTAGGCTGCATACCCAAATTCACTTTAAATAAAAGTCATAAGTGTGAGATTTGCGTAGAATCTAAGCATGCTAAGAAATCATTCAGGAAGAATGTCCAGAGAAACATTAAACCCTTAGAATTGATTCATTCAGACGTAGTTGACATGAAGTCAGTTCAAACTAGAGGTGGTAAGAAATGGTTTGTCACTTTTATAGATGATTGTACGAGGTATTTTCAGGTTTATTTGCTTAGAGGTAAGGACGATGCCTTAGAAGACTTTAAGATATATAAACGTGAAGTTGAAAACCAATTGAATGCTACCATTAAAACTTTTAGGTCTGACCGTGGTGGTGAGTATCTAATTCCTATTGGAGATTTCTGTGAATAATATGGCATAATACATGAAACTACAGCCCCTTATTCACCTCAATCCTATGGTGTAGCTGAACGTAAGAACCCTACCCTTAAGGATATGATGAATGCCATGTTGATTAGTTCAGGATTACCTTTGAATTTTTGGGGGGAGGATATCCTCTCAGCCAATTACATCCTGAACAGAGTACCCTTTAAAGGATCAGATAAAACTCCATATGAGTTATGGAAAGGTAAACAACCATCTTATGATTACTTCAAAGTATGGGGATGCTTGGCAAAGGTGGCCATCCCTCCTCCTAAGACAAATAAGATAAGACCCAAAACCGTTGATTGTGTTTTTATAGGGTATCCTGAGCATTCTAGTGCTCATAGGTTTATGGTTGTGAGTTCTGAAATTTCTGACATAGGGTTGAATACTATCATGGAGTCTAGGGATGCTGAGTTCTTTGAGAATGTATTTCCTATGAAACGTGATTATCGAAAGAGATGTTTAGATGATCCCCTAGAATTTCCGTCAACCAGTCAGTCATTACCTTTAGAGGCAGATGAACCAGAAATAGAACCTAGAAGAGGTAAAAGGGTTAAAACAAAGAAAATCTATCCTGGTTGCATTACATACCTAGCCGAGTCTGATCCTCAGACTTATAAAGAAGCCATGACTTGTCCTGAAGCTCCGTGGTGGAAAGAAGCTTCAATTAGTGAAATGGATTCCATTCGAGAAAACGGTACTTTTGAACTTGTAGATTTACCTCCAGGGTCTAAGGTCGTAGGTTGTAAATGGATTTTCAAGAGAAAATGTAATATAAATGGAACTATTGAAAAATACAAGGCTAGGTTGGTAGCGAAAGGCTATAAACAAATAGAAGGTATAGACTTCTTTGATACATATTCACCAGTAAGTAGAATTAGATCCATTAGTATGTTATTTGCTACAGCTTCTGTCCATAACCTACAGATACATCAAATGGATGTAAAGACAGCGTTTTTGAATGGTGAATTAGATGAAGAAATTTATATGGAACAACCCGAAGGCTTTGTAGTTAAAGGTTGTGAGAAGAAGGTTTGTAAACTGAAGAAATCTTTGTATAGATTGAAATAAGCACCTAAACAGTGGCATGAGAAATTTGATCATGTGATGATTTCTAGTGGTTTTAGAATTAATGAATCTGATAAGTGTGTTTATACTAAACTTGTCAAGGATGCCTGTATGATTGTATGCTTGTATGTTGATGAAATGCTTATACTAGGTACAAACATGGATGTTATTAATACCACTAAGAAAATGTTGAATGAGAACTTTGAAATGAAAGACTTAGGCCCCGCTGATGTCATATTAGGGATGACTATTAGAAAAACTTCTAATGTCTATAGTCTGAGTCAGACTCATTATGTTGAATCCATACTTAAGAAATATAATCAGTTTGACTGTAAACCTGTTTGCACTCCATATGATTCTTCTTGCAAACTCATGAAGAATAAGGGTGGAGGTGTTAACCAACTTGAATACTCGAGAGTCATAGGAAGTCTGATGTATTTGATGAATTGTACGAGACCAGACATTGCTTATGTGGTGGACCCGGGAAAGCGTGAAAATTAAGCGTAATAAAAACGCGGGCCTACAGTAATACCGCAAGTGCACGGTCGTCGGTTGTAGCTCGTGCAAGTACGGGTCGATCCACAGAGACTGGGTGTGTTTTGTAGTTTCTAGCTATTTGGGCTCTAAATTGCTATTGGGCTTCTAGTTGTGCTTTGGGCTTAGTGGGTTTTTGTAACAATGAAATGGTTTTGGGCTCAATATTCTTGAAGTGAACTGAGCCTTGGGCTCAGTTGGATGGGCCTCAGGTTAAACTAGGCTTTTGGTTTACACCTGAACTTGGCCTTTCCTTGGAAATGAGATGAATTGAGCTTGGTAATGAAGTGGGCTTTGGTTGACTCAACAGTGGACTGGGCCTTTGGCCTTACAATGAGCTGGTCCTTTGCAAAACAGAATGCAATTAAGAGACAATGGCCAAGGCAGGGCAGAAAGCTAACAAGCCAAGACAATGGCTCTAATGAGGCAAAGGAAGCTAGAGAAGACAATGCTATTTACAATGCAATGCTATTTACAGTGAAATGAAAACAGAAAAGAAAAAAAAAGCAGCCCAGTTGCAGCAGCAGCAGTACTGCACAGCAGGGGAAAGAAAGCAGTGCACAGCAGCAGCACAAGCAATGCAAGTAGTAGCAGCAGCAGAACAAGGAGTAGTTGAAGTAGCAGGAGCAAATGGCAAACAAAATGAAGGACAAGTGAAAGTAAAACAGTGGCAGTGAAGGAATGAGGAAAAGTGACAGTGCAATGAAACTAAACAAGAACAATGGAAGTAAACCAAGGCCTAAGCCAAGGGCAGGGAAGATGAGAAACTAACAGTGGTGGCAATGCAAGGCCAAGGCAGTGGCTCTAGGCATACAAATGGAATGGAAAGAGAATTAGCTTGCTATGAGCACTAATTTCTCCCATTGCTCAATCAAAACAATGCATCCTAAGCATACAAATGGAATGGAAAGAGAATTAGCTTGCTATGAGCACTAATTTCTCCCATTGCTCAATCAAATCAATGCTTCAAAGCTCTAACCTAGCATTCCACTTCTTGACAGTGAATTAAACCTAACAGTGAACTAAACATAACAATAAACATTTACAGTGAACTAACATGGAACACAAACATCAACAGGAACATGCACATTTAACAGGAACATCACAGGATTTAAAACAGGAAATTAAAACTGCACATCAACAGGAACATAACAAACATGAACATCAACAGGAAATTAAAACAGGGAAAGAAACTAACACACATGAACATCAACAGGATATTAAGAGTGGAACATTAACAGAACATCAAAGTTCTGGACACTGGCTATTCCAGCATCTTTAACACTAATCCCACACCCATATTTATACCCAATACCCAATTAGGGTTTACAATCAAAATCCCCAAATTTGAGAAATTAGGGCTTTTAGAAATTGGAGAAATCTCACCTAATTCTCTGAAATTGTTGTCGACCCATAACTCTCTGTACTTGTTCTTCCTCTGCTCCAACAACTCTACTGATGCCCTAACTCGAGGTGTTTTATCTGCCCCTACCTAGGTTTTAGTGAGGAAAGGTGAGAGATGGTAAAACAACTAGGTTAGGGGGATAGGGATTTCGGGCTTTGTTGCTGTCGAGTGATGGGGTGGTGATGGTGATGGTAGTGAGGCAGAGGGTGGCAGTGGACATGGAAGAGAGGCAGGAGCAGAGCTCGACTGCAACTGTCGGGGGAAGAGAGAGAAATTTGGGGAAAATTGATTTGGGAAGAAGGAGATTCTTGTTTTAGGTCGATGGGTTTGGATGCTAGGGTGTGAGCGGGGATAGCTCGGTTTGATGATCTGCGACAAGGAGCGATGGATGGGAAGATGGTAGGTGGATCCAACGGCGATACGGAGGTAAGCGTGGAGCGACCGTCGGATGAAGGGATGTAGCAAAACGGACGACCCAAGATGGAGATGGGCGTTGCGATGTAAAGCGGGGGCTTCGGAGTTTGATGTGCGATGATGGAGCGACCGTAGGATGCTGATGCTTCGATCTGACGGCTGAAATCCGAGACGGGCTTGGATAGTGGAAATGTGTTTGAGTAAGGGTTTTGGGCCTTGGTATGCCAAGCCCATATCTTTAAGGACAATTCTTCTTCTTCAAGCCCACTTCTAGCCTTTTGGTCTTGTGCACAACATTCTTCGCGGCTTCCTTGTGTAATTCTCCCGGCTTTTCACTACTTTTCTGCTCTTTTCCGCTCTGCTATTCATCCAAACTTTATTTATTACCTAAAAATGCAAAATTAAGTAAGAAAAATATTTATTCTTGAAAACAATGAAAATACAGAATATGGGATAAAATGTAGAATTAATGCACAAAAGATGAGTTAAATGCCAACAAAAAGGGATAAATATATACATATTTGGCACTCATCAAATACCCCCAAACCTGAATTTTACTTGTCCTCAAGTAAAACAAAACTAAGGAAATCCTACCTATACCACTGTCGCTGGTCTCTCGAATGCATTTAGCGTATGCACTAAGCCTTTTAAACCACTAAGTGTCCCTAGTGGACGAGTTGAAGTCTCGTGAAGGTTTGCAGACGTACCTACAAAGTTCTAGGTCAAAATATAAGCTCAGATTCCATCAAATGTGACATGTGCAAGTCAGTTAAGCTCACAGCAAAATGGAGATGTCAATCTAGCTATCAAGGCACAATCCTAGCACTGATAACAAAAAAGACATGTGATAAGAGTGTAAAGTGTATCTACACATGTGTAAAGAAAGATCTGAAGTTATGACTACTAATCACCAAGAGATAGTTTCTCAGGCTAAGAACCAAGGTCGAAATCTAGCTAGCTGTCCGGACTTTACGAGAATTGTGAATGAGTTGGAGGTATTTCACAATTACTCGCGTTGTACATCAATGGCATACACCCTCCTTGCTTATTACAATGAAACAACAAAATGACTATTTACATGACTCTTATTTACATTGACTACTCTCTTTTATTTTTGGAACAAGAGATGATGGAATTGATAAATACTTGATTTTTTTGTATTTTTCTGATATTTTTTCTTTTTTTTTTTTTTTTTTTGAATATATACATCGTTTTTTTTTTTTTTTTTTTTTTTTTTTTTAAGAACTTGAAATTGATTTTACATATGGTAGCTTTTGATACATAAAAAAGAAACAAAAAATTACATGACACTTTGCAAGAGGTAGCCCTTTTTGATGCACCCAGTTAAATTCGATGGTTGTCTTCTTAATGTAACCTCCACCTTCTATCCCAACCAACCAAAGAACAAGCTAGTCAAGTTTCGTTCAGTATTCTAAAGTGATTGGCAATCGTGACTTCCTATCAAACACCTTGAAGATCGAGGCATACATGTATTGGTAGATCGTGCGCGTGCAAATTTCTTATCACTATGTGAATTGTGCTAGAATCAGGGTGCCTAAATATCTAGACTAAGACTCCTAATAATTACATATTTGCACAAGAGTCAACATTTCAAGGTAAATGAGCTCCATTTTTTATGTTTTTTTTCAATTTTTAATTTTTTATTTTTTTTCAATTTTTTGGAATTTTTCAATTTTTTCAAAAGAAGAAGGAGTTCGTTTTCAATTATGGCATATTATCAGTATCTACTCTTTCCCCCAAACCTAAACTAAACATTGTCCTCAATGTTTCAAAATATGAACAAAATTATAATACAACATATGAAGAGGATCATGTTGAGTAGAGAAAAAGGAAAGAGAATACCCGATTTCGGCGAAAGCAATATTAGAACTCCGTTATTCAAGGCAAGAATCCAACATATGTCAGCCGAGATCATATTGGATTAGCAAAATATATACAAAAGGAACAAAAGGGTTTTTAAGAAATTTTATCTACTGGATTATATACAAAAATTCACCATACACTAACAATCTAAAGAGTTGAGGATCAACCCAAAAGACAAAGTGTAGAGGTTTCAACAGCTTCACACAATAATAATAGGATAAACGCAAGTGAACTGTGAAACAAAATGAGCTACCCCCAAACCTGGATTTTACAGAAGATATAATTTTGAAAACAAAATCGCGCAGTTTGGGGGTTCATCATGCACAAGGTCTAGCTCGAAATGAACTGTGCTAGGGACGGGCAAACATGCTAATTCCAACTGTGGTTCCTCAAGATATTATACTTAGAAGCAAAATAGTCCAAGAGGACTTGGGAAGCACACAGTTCCAAACCTAGATTAGGGACTCTCAGAAAATTGGTTTGACAATATGGTACAAACCAAATCTAGGTTGGGTGAAGGCCATCAGATTGTGACTTATGTAGAGATAGGCACATCATTATAATCAAATCAAAATCTCCTAACTTCTACACATGTCACATCATGCTCACAATCATCAACAAATTGGCAAGATCACAATCAGAGTCATCAACATCATCAAAAATTTATTCTCATGCATCGGCAAATCAGGAGAAATATCACAATGTGACCTAGGTAGAGAATCAGACACATCAAATATATTTTCATGCATATTAGTGTCTACAGAAGATTCAACTATTCCTATGTCATGCTCATCTTCACAGAATAATTGTACGAATCCCATGTCAATATCAAAATCATATGAATTACAATGAGTATTAGAAAAACAACATTCATGAAGGTCGAGGGCGAGAAGCCATATGTTTTGAACCAACAGGTTCCACAATATTTTCATGTTCTTCTAACATATCATCATAATCATCATAATCATCATCATGGTAGCATGCATATTGGTCCTCATTAACAGTGGTGGTGTCATTAGTCGATTCATGTTCCTCTAAATTAGGTTCATATTCAACATTATTTACATGAATGGGACTAGACACTTCATTAGGGACAACATACATTTCCTCATGAATTTCCTCCTTTTGTAGGTGAAGCAAAATCTGATCTAAATATGCATGAATTCGTGATGTAGATCTATCATTCTTGCTTCAGAGTCTTAAAGCTTCTGTGGTGGAGTCTAAATTCATGGGAGTACAAAATTCTTCATGTTCAAATTGTGGTGAATGGTACATGTGTGCATGGTCATTAGGGTTTACAAAATATTGATCGCAACCCTCAAAGGATTGATTATGGTCCCAATGACTACCATTCTCACAATTTATGGGCATTTCATACCTTGGATTTTCTCTAGATTGCCTAAAATTATGCAAAATATGACAATTCTCAACAGGGTGGTCTAAACTACCACATGCGGGACATGCATAGATTTCAGGTTGCCTAAGAAAATTAGATGTGACAGATTCCTCATGTGATTGCATTTCTAAAGCTGTGATTCGAGCTTCTATTTGATCCATAAGTGATGATTGTGTGAGTGAGGCACTAGCAAAATGTTCATTTTCACGTTGCGATGAATGATGCATGTATGAATAGTCATTAGGGTTCATGTATTGCGGCTCGGGACTTTGAAAATGTCCATAATTCCTAACTATTGACATCATGGTCCGTGGAAGGTTCATAACGTGGACATCCCATAAGCAAGTTCTCTAAGAGTTTTATTTCCATCCCCAGGAGCAGACCAAAATCCAGACATGATTGGCTCAAAAGCTAAGTAACTATGTTACAAAGCCCAAAATTTGGTTTTTAAAGGGTTTGGATTTTTGGGAAAAATTTGGTTTTGGTGGGATATATTTGAAAAGAAAATTTGGTTTAAAACGGGAGCAAAGTAATTTGGTTTAAAATGGGAGCAAAAGAAAATTTGGTTTTTTGGTTTTTGGTTTTTTTGGTTTTTTTTTTTTTTGTTTTTTGAATTTTTTTTTTTTTTTTTTTTTTTAGAAAAAGAAAATAAATTTGGTTTTTGAATGGGAGCAAGCCCACTGTTTGTTTTGCGTTTGCTTTGGCTCCGCTTGGTTGAAAACTTTTGGTGGAACTGAGTCCAAAATCTCGGCCTAGAATTTGGGTACTCGGCCCACTAACGAGTTCAACTAGCGTGATCGGTTACAAGCTCAGCTGGGTTTAAACCCAGAATACAAGATACAAGTCCAATTTAAACAAGCCCACAAGAAAATTAAATACACAAGCCCATAATCAATGTAAACAAACAAGCCCACAAATAAATTATTACAAACCCAACAGAAAATAAGAGAAGCCCAAAAATTGGCTTTAATATTACAAGCCCACAATTAAAAAATTGGAAGCCCACAATTCGGGTTCTCTTAAATGGGTTACCTTTTAAGCACAGCCCAGCTGCTCTGATATTGTTGCAAAAACCCAGTTGGGCTTTGGTTCTTTTCCTTGGTGGCGTCCCAGCAGAGGAAAAACAGGTTCAGAACAGCAGGTCCAACAACAAAAGAAGTGAAGCAGATGCAGATGCAAATGCTATGCAGTGAAATGCAATAATAGCTAATAAAACTACAAGAAAAACACAGCACCAATCCCCGGCAGCGGCGCCAAAAACTTGGCAGGCCCGAAGATATTATATTTAAATGCAAAATGGTCCCCGGAAGCGGCGCCAAAAACTTGGTGGACCCGGGAAAGCATGAAAATTAAGCGTAATAAAAACGCGGGCCTACAGTAATACCGCAAGTGCACGGTCGTCGGTTGTAGCTCGTGCAAGTACGGGTCGATCCACAGAGACTGGGTGTGTTTTGTAGTTTCTAGCTATTTGGGCTCTAAATTGCTATTGGGCTTCTAGTTGTGCTTTGGGCTTAGTGGGTTTTTGTAACAATGAAATGGTTTTGGGCTCAATATTTTTGAAGTGAACTGAGCCTTGGGCTCAGTTGGATGGGCCTCAGGTTAAACTAGGCTTTTGGTTTACACCTGAACTTGGCCTTTCCTTGGAAATGAGATGAACTGAGCTTGGTAATGAAGTGGGTTTTGGTTGACTCAACAGTGGACTGGGCCTTTGGCCTTACAATGAGCTGGTCCTTTGCAAAACAGAATGCAATTAAGAGACAATGGCCAAGGCAGGGCAGTAAGCTAACAAGCCAAGACAATGGCTCTAATGAGGCAAAGGAAGCTAGAGAAGACAATGCTATTTACAATGCAATGCTATTTACAGTGAAATGAAAACAGAAAAGAAAAAAAAAGCAGCCCAGTTGCAGCAGCAGCAGTACTGCACAGCAGGGGAAAGAAAGCAGTGCACAGCAGCAGCACAAGCAATGCAAGTAGTAGCAGCAGCAGAACAAGGAGTAGTTGAAGTAGCAGGAGCAAATGGCAAACAAAATGAAGGACAAGTGAAAGTAAAACAATGGCAGTGAAGGAATGAGGAAAAGTGACAGTGCAATGAAACTAAACAAGAACAATGGAAGTAAACCAAGGCCTAAGCCAAGGGCAGGGAAGATGAGAAACTAACAGTGGTGGCAATGCAAGGCCAAGGCAGTGGCTCTAGGCATACAAATGGAATGGAAAGAGAATTAGCTTGCTATGAGCACTAATTTCTCCCATTGCTCAATCAAAACAATGCATCCTAAGCATACAAATGGAATGGAAAGAGAATTAGCTTGCTATGAGCACTAATTTCTCCCATTGCTCAATCAAATCAATGCTTCAAAGCTCTAACCTAGCATTCCACTTCTTGACAGTGAATTAAACCTAACAGTGAACTAAACATAACAATAAACATTTACAGTGAACTAACATGGAACACAAACATCAACAGGAACATGCACATTTAACAGGAACATCAACAGGATTTAAAACAGGAAATTAAAACATGCACATCAACAGGAACATAACAAACATGAACATCAACAGGAAATTAAAACAGGGAAAGAAACTAACACACATGAACATCAACAGGATATTAAGAGTGGAACATTAACAGAACATCAAAGTTCTGGACACTGGCTATTCCAGCATGTCTTTAACACTAATCCCACACCCATATTTATACCCAATACCCAATTAGGGTTTACAATCAAAATCCCCAAATTTGAGAAATTAGGGCTTTTAGAAATTGGAGAAATCTCATCTAATTCTCTGAAATTGTTGTCGACCCATAACTCCTCTGTACTTGTTCTTCCTCCTGCTCCAACAACTCTACTGATGCCCTAACTCGAGGTGTTTTATCTGCCCTCACCTAGGTTTTAGTGAGGAAAGGTGAGAGATGGTAAAACAACTAGGTTAGGGGGATAGGGATTTCGGGCTTTGTTGCTGTCGAGTGAATGGGGTGGTGATGGTGATGGTAGTGAGGCAGAGGGTGGCAGTGGACATGGAAGAGAGGCAGGAGCAGAGCTCGACTGCAACTGTCGGGGGAGGAAGAGAGAAATTTGGGGAAAATTGATTTGGGAAGAAGGAGATTCTTGTTTTAGGTCGATGGGTTCTGGATACTAGGGTGTGAAGCGGGGATAGATCGGTTTGATGATCTGCGACAAGGAGCGATGGATGGGAAGATGGTAGGTGGATCCAACGGCGATACGGAGGTAAGCGTGGAGCGACCGTCGGATGAAGGGATGTAGCAAAACGGACGACCCAAGATGGAGATGGGCGTTGCGATGTAAAGCGGGGGCTTCGGAGTTTGATGTGCGATGATGGAGCGACCGTAGGATGCTGAGATGCTTCGATCTGACGGCTGAAATCCGAGACGGGCTTGGATAGTGGAAATGTGTTTGAGTAAGGGTTTTGGGCCTTGGGTATGCCAAGCCCATATCCTCTTTAAGGACAATTCTTCTTCTTCAAGCCCACTTCTAGCCTTTTGGTCTTGTGCACAACATTCTTCGCGGCTTCCTTGTGTAATTTCTCCCGGCTTTTCACTACTTTTCTGCTCTTTTCCGCTCTGCTATTCATCCAAACTTTATTCATTACCTAAAAATGCAAAATTAAGTAAGAAAAATATTTATTCTTGAAAACAATGAAAATACAGAATATGGGATAAAATGTAGAATTAATGCACAAAAGATGAGTTAAAGGCCAACAAAAAGGGATAAATATATACAATATTTGGCACTCATCATTATGCTGTGAGTAGGTTAAGCAGGTATACTTGTAATCCAGGGAAGAAACATTGGGATGCACTTAATAGAGTGCTAAAGTACTTGAAGTACACAATGACCTTTTGTTTGAATTACGAAGGGTATCCGGCCGTCCTTGAGGGATTTTTCGATGCGAACTGGATAGCAGACTCAGAGGAGTCTAAGTCTACGAGTGGATATGTATTCACTCTAGTAGGTGCGTCTGTATCTTGGAAGAGTTCCAAACAGACATGTATAGCTCGCTCAACTATGGAGTCGGAGTTTATTGCGTTAGATAAAGCAGGAGAGGAGGCCGAATGGCTAAGAAACTTTTTAGAAGATATTCCTCTCTGGCATAGGCATGTGCCAGCTATATCTATACATTGTGACAGCAAATCTGCAATAGGTAGAGCTAAGAATAGATTCTACAATGGAAAGTCTATGCATATGCGTAGAAGACATGATTCTTTGAAATTACTAATCTCCACAGGCGTTATTTCCATAGATTGGACAAGGTCCAAGGAGAATATCGCGGACCCTTTGACGAAAGGTTTTCCCAAGGAGATAGTTAGTAAAGCATCGAAGGGGATGGGGCTTAGGCTCAAATAATTAAACTTGCCATGAAGAATACTCAACCTTGATGACTGGAGATTCCAATAACAAGGTTTCGAATGAGACAACTAATTTATGGTGGGTAAAGGTAAACACTATCAGAGAATTTCATTCTCTGTCCCTTCCCTATGGTGTTGATGTGATAGTGTGACTGCATGTGGAGGATGACTTTTAATTAAGTCTTAATGAGTTATATAGTTTCAATTTAAGATTGAAGTGGGGTGTAGCAGTAAACACTCTTGATGGAACTCACCTATTTGAATGAGGAAGTGGGTCGCTTCCAATGAGAATGGAGCCGATTCTCTAAAGCATCTTGAGAAACATGATATGTCCAGAGCCAAAATGGACAAAACGGGACGAACTTAGCAACACTTGGAGGATATCATGCATGGATGTTATTAGAATTACACCAAATGCTAACAGTTCAAGACATAGTTCACTGTCTAGCTAGTAGTTCCGGTAACTTCTCACTAAGCAAGGTTCAAGACCTCATGGACACCTTTGCCTAAATGGTATTTTCCGTACTCTGATTTTTCGTTTTTTACCGAGATTTCATTCATGTGGGGGATTGTTGGAGAAAATGAGTTATTTAATAAATGATTTTTTGGTCTTGGTGTGGTTTGATCTCATGACCTAAGTGTCTAAGGATACTCACTCATTTTTGAGTGAATGAAATGGAACCTTTAGTCCCACATTGTGGAAAACTAAAGAGGTGCTCCATTATATTACCATGTTCTCATGGATATGTTGTAAAAATACATGTTTCAACCCATTCCCATGCGTGTGTACCAAGCACCAAGTCCGTGTCTACTTGAAATTATTTTTTGCAAGTTTTTAACTTGATAAATAATTTATTTAAGAGTTTTATTTATGGAAAAAATTCTTTTTTTTTGTGTTTAATTGTTTTACAAGAAACAAAACTCGTTTTATAAGAAAAAACCTAAACCTAACTTGATTTGCAAGTTAATTTTCCTATAAATACAACTCGAAAATCTTTTTTCAAAACACACAAGCAGCGACCATCTCTAGGTCTACTTTTCTTCATCTTTTTTCTTTTATTTTCGTTCGGCGTTTTACTTCCATCCCCGTTGCTGAGTTTAAGAGTGGGTAACTTGTATTGTGCTAATACAAGTTATATCGGGCAGTCTTATCCTGGACACATCTTCGCACGTTGGGGTTTAGCATTACTTTAAAGTATACCCGCGAACTAATGTGTTAAGGACAGCTTGTTGAACCTGTGATTCTGCCCTCATCAATTTGTTCGTGGTAGAGTTGTTTGATAAGGTTCTTTATATTTATTGTTTGATACATCTGACGTTTCTTCTATTGTTGCAAGACTCCAACACCAACAAGTTTTGGATTTGACATCAAAACTTGTTCAGCGTTTAAAACCAGCCGATCGAAACTACCTCGAATTTAGTTATATCAACTTCTGTTAAAAAAAAAACTCTTGATTTGTCTGTTGCTTTAGTTTATGTTTGCAATTGTTGAGGTTGTAAAGTCTATTTAGACTTGTATTATATTTAAGTGTTCATTTAATTTCATTATTAGTTGATCTGATCTGATCTGACCTGACCTGATCTAATCTCAACAATAAATTCTCATCATACTGTCTACTTAACAAGTCAGAGTCTCACCCTCAATATAATGAATGACCCTTAAACAGATTAAAATGACAGGTTAGTTGGTCCGATCGCCTGGATCGGATTTGAATCAGTAGCTTCTCGTCAGATTCACCGAACGAGCATTATAAAGAAAAGGGTACGGAAAATTATGAAATCCGAGGTAAAGTCTATGCTGTCGGATTCAGATGCTGGACAGGCTTGAGAGCAAATTCGCTGAATTGTATGGAGTAGCTTCAGCCCATTAAGGAGACGTGCACTGTCAGTTGGCTGGAACTGACATGCTAAGAAGCGAGATGGGCTACCAATACCATTATTCTACAACGAAGTACAGAGCCATTGATTTTGAGTCGAGTACATGGGGCCTAGACTGATAGTTAACAAGGAGGTGATGGGCTGATGATTTTCACCCTTTGGTGGAACGGCCCAAATAATTATTAACAGCCCATTTTGACGGGATTAGGCCTAGTTTTGGAACGATTTTTTGGGAACTACTCAAAAAAGGTGGGGGACTACTTTGTGATAGACATGTCCACCCTACATTATAAGGGTGTCCTAAAAGATTAGGGAAGCCTAATCTTTCCTTATTCTAATTAAGGTTATAACTAATCCTAATAACCCACTAATCTAATCCACTACCCACTAATCCAACCCACTAATTAAACCCTAATTAAAATCAAATTTAAAACCTAAAATCAGTTTCAAAACTGATTCTTTTCTTTTGTTTTCTTCTTCTTCTTCTTCCTCTACCTTTTCTTCTTCTTCTTCTTCTTCGTAGACATCCACGTTAATCGTCGATTCGAAAAAAAATTATCGTCGATTAATCAATCTTCAATCGTCGTGCCAAGCAAACCCACGGACTTCCAGGATTGAGTCTGGGACTTCCACATATAGTGAATCTCCCAAAACAATTGCTAATTCAAAAACAACTTGAACCACCGTTCAGAGGCAAAATCAATCATCCAACAGACACCAAGAAGTCTGATTCAAGTGAAATGCAAATCCGCGGGTAATTTCCATCATACTCATTCTTTTTAATTCGTTATTTTTTGAAGAAATCGATTAGAAATCATGAAAACTCATTGAAAATGGTAGTTGCAGTGTAGATTTCTGTTAGGAGATTTTTTGTCAAATCCTAGATTTTCTAACCGAACTTCAAAAGATAAGAACAGTTTGGTTAAGTAGACTAATATCTGGTCATCGAACTACATAGTTCGGTGTGCTTGCAAAAAAAAACTTTCGTAACGGGACTCCATTTTTCCTTTGAAAGAATGGGTTCGGTTTTGTCGATAAATTTTTTGGCTAACCGAACTTTTGAAATGTGTAGTTCGGTTACCTCTCTAATTTTATCAGGTCACCGAGATTGTGGAATATGTAGTTCGGTTACCTCGCAACTTTTATCGGGTAACCGAACTATAGTCTGTTAACTTCAGATGTTGTGTTTACTTCATTCTATAGTTCTATTTGATTTGATAACAAAATATTCTCTTATGTTTAGCTAATACTTTGATTTTTGTTCATTAGGAACAAAGGAAAAAGATTGAGACTACAACTAGATGAGGATTTGAAAACTCCCACCCCTCGTGGAGAAAAACATTTAGATTTCCGAAAACGTGGTGCCACAAATGCTAAACATGGAGGGGGCTCGTTACCGGAAGTCAACCAAGAGAATATTCGTGATGTAATCCAAGATGTCAATGAATAGGTGATGGAGAATACAATTGATAATGTTAATGAAGAAGAGAATGATGATGAAGAAAAGAATGATGATGAAGAAGAGCAAGGAAATGAAAAGGTTGAACAACAAATAGAATGATGATGAAGAAGAGAATGCTGATGAAGAAGAGCAAGGAAATGAAGACCAAGGAAATGAAGAGGTTGAACAACAAAGAGAACATGTTAAAAATGTAGAAGAAGAAGAAGAACTAGGACCCGGCAAAGAAGGAGGAGGGATACGATGAAGAGGAGGGAGAAGAAGGAGAGGATGAAGAGGAGGAAGAGGAGGAGGAAGAGAATGATGATGAAGAAGAGCAAGAAATTGTTCATGATAAAGAAAAAAGAAGCCGAAGCCGCCTAGAAAAAGATACTCACACATTCCCCCTGCTAATTTGTGTTTGTCACCAGTGAACCTAACTTATGGTACTCCAAATGATGGAGAGGCAACATTGTTTGGCTAAAAACACTCATGGGCTGTGAAGATCTATGCGACAAAGGTATTTTTTAAGTTTATAGTGTTATGAACTTTTCGTATTAATAGTGTTTTCTCAAGTATTAAAAGTGTTATGTTCTTTTTGGAGGATCATAAGGATGCAGTTCGTCTTATTAAACGTCAAAAGGCGTCCACATGGGATTTTTATTTGGAGTGTGACGAGTTTGTAGCGATGGTTAAAGAATGTGTGTTATGGAGAGATACTGAGTTAGCACATGTGGAATTTGACGCTGTTTCCGTATCCGCATTTCTCGAGAGGCATTATCCCAAGACATATTTTATGCGTCTTCCATTCGGCGAGATGGGAATTACTCCCAATGATTGCCATAATATCACCGGCTTATCAGTGGAAGGTAAATATCTTCGAGAAGGCTACAACCCTCAATGAGTTATGAATCTCTTGAAGAATTGGCTCTAAAATGTCTAGGATGGATGCAAGAAAGTCTCAATGTGAGTTTAGACGTTCTGTGAGATCCCCTAAACCTGGAGATGAGTATAATCCAAGAGAGGCAAATGGAGCATTGAAGAAGAAGGTGAAGAAATTCAAGTTGGTAAAGTTGAAGTCAGCATTTGGAGAGACAAAAAAGAAGGTGGAGAAAGGAAAGTTGGTGATGGACGGGGATACCCTTAGGCATCATGTCACCGCTTATTGGTTATATATGCTAGGAACTGTCATTTTCCCCGACGCTTCTGGAAATAGGGTGGATGCACATTATCTACAACTTTTGGAGAATCTCGATTAGATGAACAAATACTTTTGGGACACTGGTGTGCTTGCTTTTGTTTTAGAAGAGATGATCAAAGGGTCGAGGATTAAGTGTAATCAAATTGGAGGTTACTTAACTGTTGTTCAGGTGAGTTTTTCTACATTTTTAATTAGCAAATTATTCGCAAAAGTTTTCTGCTTCCAATTCAATATTCATGTACGTGGATATTTTCGTATTTTCGCATAGGTTTGGATTTACGACCACTTCCCTAAATTGGGATTGGCCAGGGAAAAAGACCCTTATCCCTATGACCAACCTACAACAGGAAAATGGTTGTTTTTGGATGCACAAAATAAGTCTAAAGAAGAGCAGTTGACTTCGTTGAGGGAGAAATTGGATGCGCTTACGGTGAACTATGTGGTATTTCACCCATACGCCGTACCCGATGATGTCTCTGTAGATGAAGACGACTTGAATGGTTTATATACCGTCTCGCCTTACTATGGACCAATTTGGTATCCTAACGGCTACGCAATATATAATCCAAGGAGAGTACTAAGACAACTTTGTTGCGTACAAATGGATCTCGATGTGGAGAATGAAAATTTCACTTTGCTGGTTGAAGGAACAAAGAACACCGAGAAGTATTTTGATCCAAAACATCAACCAACTCCTGCGGTAGAACATTGGAATGCACTTACTAACTACCACATACCAAAAGGTGATTTGGTACCTTGTGAGGGAGATGTAAATGCATGTGAGAAATATTATATGGATTTTTATGAAGAAATTAGTCATCATTTTGTGATAAATAAAGAACAACAAGCTAAGACTGATGCGGGGAAGGCGAAGGCAAAGGAGAGGGAGGCTAAGAGATACCAGAAGGAGATGCCTATTTGTGGAGAAGAAGCTAAAAGGTTATGGGATAATGTGGTAAGAAAATTTCTTTCTCTTATACATTTCAATTATTTCAAAGTATTGAAAATATATTTACTTGTGCTTAGTTTCTTTTTTGCTTGGTATACCTTTCGGTTTGCCTTTTGCCGGTTCATAGACATTCTCTTGCATTTTTGGATATATAATTTTCCTCATGTCATCCCAAAATATTTGTTTTTGGAGCTTGTTCATGCCACGATACATCTCTAGTACGGTTCTACCCATCTCATTATCACCAAACTCTTCTTCGACTTCTTGTCCCTTTGGAGGAGGGATGAAACTTAGATGCTTCCAAAATGGATCAATGTCGCTTAAAGGGATTACACCATGCTCGTAGTTGATTATCATATGGCGACAAGGGATTCCAATATACTTCTTCATGTTACATACACACACCTCATCCGCCTTGGTTTCCCACTTATCAATCAACTAGACTTCTATAATCAACAACTTCATACATTGCCGAGATACGTTGTAATGGATCCTCTTGAACAATGGGTGGTCGGCATATTTTCCGTTCATTTTGAATATATGGATTTTCTAGAACTTCTCTTTAATTCTATCAATGTCGCACTTGAAATAATTTTCCATAGCATTCCACACGGTTACGAAGTTATCAACAAATCCAAAGAGATTCTTCTTCAACCGGTGGTGAGACGACTCTACTAAACTTGTCGCTTGATTTACCAAGTGTTTATATTGGTTAGTATAGGCATAAACAAACCTCTCTTTGTGTGGTTCCAACAATTGGCAAAGAACATACGATACAACACCGGGGTAATCGGGAGTATCCCAATGGGCGATAAACTCCGCAAGATTTAGATAATACTCTTCCTCGGTAAGGGACCAACACAATGATTCCCATTCACCGTTGAATGCAACCCATTTAGCGTAATTTATATCGTATTGTTTTTCAACTTTCTCTTTTGCATCCGCTCGTTATTTTTCCGGTAGCATCTCAATTTCTTCATATCCTATTTTCTTGGGTGGACAAATTATTGGCTTGCACCTATTCATCAAATTACACCATATATGGAACGTACAAAGCATATTATGTGCTAGTGGGAACACTTTCTCTATTGCATTCATCAATGCAACATCATTATCCGTCACTATAACCCGGGAATATCATCACCTCGGAAGATTGCCTTAACTTGTTTTAGTGCCCAAATGTAACTAGGTTCTTGCTCATATCTTAAGAAACAAAACGCCACGGTAAACGGTGACTTCGTCGAAGTACTCCCACAATATTCAACAATGGCATCTCGTACTTGTTCGTCTTATAAGTGCAATCCATTATTAGAACTTGATGAAAGCATTAATCCAATAGAACCCTCGTCGGATGCGCAATAAAGAGTTGTGTTATCTCTCCTTCTGAATCCACATCCTTTTGAACCGCGTAGTTTTTCTCTTGGTACAAAAAAAAACAATTGTTGGATTACTTGTCTATCTCTCCATTCCTTTCTTCTAATTTTCTCAATTTCATTGTAAATTGTGGAAAAAGATGAGTGGTTATCCTTGTTATCCTCCTTTAGTATTTGGAGCATTTGAAACGGTGAAATACCCATTGTCCTCATTTTAGCTACCTTGTCGATCTCTTTAAGAGTTAGTTTTGCCGCCATGAAATGTCCTTCAAGATGCTCCGAACGAGGATGATTATGACAACCTTGCATAACCTTCTAGAGAACCCATCCACCCAAATCTTCATTGTAATTAAATGCAAGCTTGAATGGGCATTTAATCTTCTTTGAGAAAGTTTTGTTCTTCCTATTTGTCTTTCCTTTATAAACATAACCCTTCCTCTTGTGGCTTTTCTCTGGATCACCTCTTCTCTCACAAACCATTTCAAAAAGAGTTTTTCTTTCTCTCTCGTTCAATACTAATACGCACATGTCTTTTTGTGCATGTTTTCTATCCCAACTCTTTGCATCTTACGGATTTGTGAATACCAAGTCATTCATGTAGTGATGGGATGTGTCATCGTACAAAATACCAACTGGGGAAGGTTGGTTTTCCATTGGTTCAATTGGATCACATGGAACCTACAAGTAATAGCACAACGTCAATACCATACACAATTAACACTTAAAGTTCAGTAATCTAAAAATTTTTATCGACCCTACCGAACAACAAGTTCGGTTATGTAGTTTCCAGAAATATATTTGGGCCTTACCGAACTCGATTTTTAGATTTTCTATGTAAAAGTTGTGCCATGAAACTGAAAAAACCGACTAAACCGAACGCATGGGTTCGGTTAGAAACGCTGTATACATATATTCTGCGACATTACCGAACAAAAAGTTCGGTAACAAAAGTATTAATATCGACTAACCGAACTATGCACTGTAAACTCTATAAAAATAGTTCGGTTACATGTTCTGGAAAAACATAACCGAACTCTAAAAAACCACCATTAACATGTAGTTCGGTTACCTGCGTGTGCTAAATTTAGTAACCGAACTATACATTCAGAACGGTTCGGTTACCTCGCAAGCTAAATTTGGTAACCGAACTAGGTTGGCCTAACCGATTTTTTTCCAGAAATTTTGAGTTTGGCCAAATTTTTGCACAATTCAAGCTACACTAACTAAAAATGAGGCATACCTGAATACCCATAGCTTCATCTTCAGGTTGTGGCTGATAAAATCCATCATTTGTTTGGTTAGCTTGAGTTTGGGGCAAAAAGCTTTCATCATCTAACAAATAACTCATTTACGGATCATTAGAAGTCTTGACAAATACACTATGAGGTAAAGGGGATTCTGATTATGAGGATGAGGTATCATCACATGAATCACCCAAATCATAATTAGTAAACTAAAAAAATGATTTTTTGGGTTCACCCATCTTTTTCTTCATATTTTCTTCTTCTTCTTCTTATCTCTCAATAATAATGTTATAACAAAAAAATCCTACTAATATAACTCGCTAATCAATAATCACTAACTAATCAGTTACTAATCATAACACTAATTAATCATCGCACTAACTAAGTTAATCATTAAGGGTAAAGTAGGTATTTAAAAAAAATCAGATAAAGGGTGATTGAAAATTACTAACAATAACCACCCCAAAAACTTTAGAGTAGTCCCCCCATTTTTTGAGTAGTCCCCAAAAAAATGCTTCTAGTTTTGGGTAGGGAAACTTAGGCTAAGGCCCAAAAAAAATATTATTCTTATTGTGAGGCCCAAGAATAATTTTAGTTTCTACGACACCCTTAATTATATGAAATTTTGAAAAATGTCTGCATAACGGGTTATGCATCCTTATTTTTCAGGAATATAATTAGGAAAACGAACTAGAGTATAACATAACTAAAAAACCGTGCCTTGAAATTTTACAAATTTTATATCGTTGGAAAGCTTTTTAAGAAAGCTACACAAAGAGTACAAATAACAATATCAATTTTTTGTTTTTCACGAAAAACATTCGGAGGTGGTCGTCATTTTAGGCAATTTTTTAGAAAACTTGATACATAAACATTATGCGGCCACCCAAAAAAAATGCATAACACATTATGCAGATACAAGAAAAGATGCACAAAAAGTTATGCAACCATATTTTAATTCATGCATCTATTAATTTACGTATAACATGTCATGCATCCATACATTTCATCGATAGCAGAGTGATTGTACTTTTTTTAGACGTTTTTTATTTGGAGTACTTCCTCCCACACACAATGACGTTCATAGTGGTTTGAAATAGCGTATTAAGATCCGTTCTGAAACAAAAGGTACTCAAGAATCAGCATGGGATATGTATGAAGTCTCATTTTTCTATCGATCCAAATAGAGAACCTGAAGAAAACAACTATCATCTAAGAATAAAAGGCATTTGAAAAATGAACTCCACTAAGAGCATAAGCAGCAGGAAAATGAAAAAAGACATGAAGCCAAAGCAAGATCATGGAGGTGTGTTACCTAGCAGATGGAAAGAGACGATGATATAAAAATTTCGGCACCTTTCCAGTTCTCCACATGTCAACATATGACAAGTTTCTCACGATAAAGATTTTCCATAAGCCAATGTATCCTCTATCATCTCGCACAAGCCCCTCTGAAGATAGTTTCGATATCGTTAGTTCATCCAAAAACATGACAAAACAAACATTCTTCTTTGAATATTCACTAATCTGCAACACACATAGACATTCTTCTTTGACTCTTCAACTGAGCAAAACCGACTCGCATCTCCTATATCAACATCAAAGCTCCATTTGAATGGTCACCAGAAGAAAAAAGTTCATTTCCGATTCCTTCTTCTCATATCTCGAATCCACCTCAATCAATCTTCGGTTCACAGTAACAGTAGCAATCTTCATTCTCTCTAGCAGTCTCTGCCATCTCCTCTCCGTCTATTTTTGCTTGAAATCACCAGCAACAACGTAACCATCTCCAGATATAAAATGATTTTTATCAAATTGAAGAAAACAAACACGTCCGCAATCAACTCATTAAAATCGGAAGCTACAGTAGAAATATTGAAGTGAATTTTAAGTTATGTCTTCTAAGGTTTTGATTGAAATAGATATAACGATATCAAAAGAAAGATGTTGTTAATGGTTATATCTCTTGTTTATAGAAAGATATGCGAAAGAAAAAAAACATAAAATATTAAAATATGGACCTGTGCATAATTTTATCAACCAAGATGGGTGCGATCGTGAAGTTTTTTTACTGTGGGTTTCACAGTGAATAAATTTGAGAAAATGGGTTTCACGGTAGTTTTCACCTTTGGATATCTTAGCAATTCCGATCGAGATTTGATGGACTTCCGGAAACTTAAAGCCCAAGAGAAAGACCATGGTTAAGACATGCCTAATGCGTAGCGTGGACACAAATCTAGCCATTTCAATACTTGGATACCATTTATGGGATCCTCTAAAATCAGTTTCTAAGCCTTTTAAACAATTTTACACGAGGAACAAGGAGTTGGGTTTTTTTTTCCTGACATTTTGAGATTTATGGATCCAACGCATTTGCATTATTGTTCTTTATTAGTTAGAATGAATTAATAATTACCATACACTACGAGGCTTAATTCAGCCCATGAGAACTTGTAGACATGAATCTTAATCTAAATAATTATAACTTCGGTTACACTTAAATAATAGTTTAAAAATTCCACCATATTCTTTAGACTTCAAATAATATTTTTTGATAAAACTTCCTCGTTGATTATTCTTTGAAGGACAAAATCTGGATTTCTCACGTTATGGATCATTAGTAAATCCAAAGCATTGACTTAGTTGGTCGCCATGAAATCGACATCTTCCCATTTTCTTGCCAACACAAAACTTGAGTACTGTAGGTTTATTTTCATCGCAATTATGTAAAAAATGATTAGAAGGCGTTACTAATATTTTATTCTTTTAAAAAAAGATAGTTTAATTCGGATCGAAATAACAATATGCTCAAGTTTTCATCAATCGTTAGTAAATCCAAAGTAGTGACTTTGTTGGTCGCCATGAAATCGATCTCTTCCCATTTTCTTTCAACACGAAACCTGAGTATTGCAGGTTTGTTTTCATCGCAATCATGCGTTCTCGAAAAGAAAGCAAACACGTTTTGGGAAACGGTTTTTATGGGGCTGCGGCTAATCATGTTTGACATGTTGATACTCTTAAGCTAAAAATTTCACCAAAAAAATAAGTTGGAATGAGTGAATGTGTGTGATTGAAGATACACACTCCTTTATTTATACATTGCTCATTGATAATTGTAATTAGCATACAATTTTATGGACATTTTTTCTTTTGGAATGGCTTACTACGTGCTAGTCATAAAGGAGCAGCCGTTTGCATGCACACCTTAGAGCATGGACAGTTTTAACTTATTTGCATGCAGACCTTAGAGTAACTCTCTTAATCGTGGGAGGGGAGTAAATAGAGGATCCAAAGCAATTGAAAAAAATTGGAATTAAAAGAGGAGGAGATTTGTTTTTGGTCTAATTAAACACGTTTCTTTTTTTTTTGAGATTCTTTCATCTTTGTTTGTGTTGTGGATCACCAAAAAGGAAAAAAAATTATTGATTCCATTAGAAGACATTAAACGTTTTCAGAAAAACGTTTCAAAAAAAAAAATTGATTCAAGAAAAACGCATGCGCCATCAAAATTCACATTTATGAGTTTGGAGATTCATTCATTTATAAGTTTTACTCTAGTAAGTGTGAAATGGCATGGAAACTTATAAGTTTCATTTTTCTTTTTGTTGGAATGATTTGGTGACAATTCATTTCACCATTTAGTTTCTATAGTGTTATCTCTATATTTCAATTGTTTCGAAGAGGCTAATCATGATTAATTGATTTTTTTTTTTTTGAGTTTATCTTTTTTTTGTTTGTGCCGTAGATTTTGATCAAATTATTCATGGCATTAAAATCTGATGCAAGGATAGCCGTGATCATGATCAAGAATACAAGGTTAATCTGTCGATTGTCTAAATGTTTCATTCGAAAATAAATTTATTACAGATGCTAGAAAATAATTCTAAAGTTTTTTGTGCTTTGGGTTGTACATCGTAAATCTTTGATTATTTTTTTTATTTTTTTGCAGGATGATGAAAATAAGCTTATTCGATTGCTAAAATTATTAGGCCCACGGCGTAAGGTTAAATCTTTTGTGAGTCATTTTCTGGATATATATATATATATTCGTTACTCATTGTTCCATTTGTACAGTGACAATGAGTATAATGAAAATCATTAGTTGTATTTTTTGATTCTTTCCTTTAACCAATGAATACAATGAAAATTATTTTTAAAAATAATAATTGTTTGCATATTGCAAGTTTTTAAAAGATGGCTAATTTGTTTTTGTTTTAAAGATAGGGTCAAAGATTTTTTATTCTTTTTTAAAATTTCAATGGTTGAAATATGATTGTAACATTTATTTTTTCAGTTTATTTTCTTAAGTAAAATTTATTTTTTATTTAAAGTTTTACACCTTTAGTTGGCAGCCGAGCTACAAGCTGGGCACCAACCACTTTTTGAATAACAACACCCAATCTATGGAAAATAAAACTACCTGGACCACTACCAGCATCCTTACTAACTAAACAATTCTTCAAACGCTTGCAAAAACAAATAGTATCCTCACTAAAGCTAAAACACCCAAACCATAACCGTGCGAGACACATTCGTCCAAGTATTTAGTACGTTTATGAATGTGTCTTGGAATACTTTGACGAATGAAGATGGTCAACATACTGCTATTGTTCATAAGATTCAACATTTGTGTAGAACAAGCCTTAATCTTGTCTCCCAGCCGTATGAATCAATCCCTGAGTTCGAAGAAGAAAAAGCTCAGAAGATCAGTGAAAGACATCTTCTTCATTTGCAGAGAAGATCAGTGATAGCCGTCAACTCTTATCCAAGTTCAGAGATTTCTGAAGACGACTACTTGAAATTGATAAGGGAAGGTTATCATTGACAATAAGCTCATGAATTGATCCAGGAGACAATGCAAAAAATAAATACTTATTTTGGTTTAACATTATTTTCAAGCCCAATATTGCTATGCAATCTCAAAGTTTGGGTCAGATGGATTTCCCAGCTTTAGGTAGGATGCCACTCGGGGATGAATTTCTTCCTTCCCAACCTCCACCAGAAAAGGGCGACGCATTTGCATATCTTTCTCAAGCGGGTTCATCGTCAACTATGCCACCACTTTCTTGGGATGTACAAACTACATCCACCACATCTGGAGAGATTGTTACTTATCCAATTGCTTCAAGTGCACTTGATCGGACTTATCCATAATGGGGGGTCAATGCTATACCGGAGCATTATCAGACCCAGTTGAACGATTATCATGCTCTATTAGATGGATTTCAACAAGATCTACTTGAATGAGTTGCAAAAAATGAGGGAAAGCATGATGTTTGACATGAGTCAAGGATTTGCAGGTAATGATGGTTCAGGTAGTAGTAGAGGCATGAATCCCAGTATCAGCGGAATGAGTCCCAGTAGTAAAGAAAGACTCATTTGATTCCCAATGGTAGAGGCATGAGTCCCAGTCACCGATGTCGTGGAAGTGAAAGAAGTTTGATACGTTGTTCTATGAAGGAGGTACCATAAAGTTCTACTCCAAACCTAGTGTTAGATACTCAAGTAGAACGTGAAGGTGATGAAAAAGTTGGCATGGATAAAACTCCCGCACGTCTGTTTAGACAAATACCAACTGACATAATGACTCCTGGTGGTGGTGTGAATATAAAAGCAATTAGGAAATCCAATATGTTTCAATTACCTTAAACCCTCCAATTGCCTCAATCTCATCAGCATTTCAACCATTTCAGCAAGCTCCTACATCATATCAACAACACGCATTTCAAGATTTGTATCATGTTCCCCTGTGCCTTGGACCCATTAATTATCCATATTATGATGATTATAATGAGACTCAACCACCAAGTGAGTCACAAACCATCTCGCAAACTGATATGTTGAAAAACACTTGATCTAGAAAATGCGGGCAATTGGATCTTTGGTCAGGAAGGTAATGGCAAAGGAAATGAGTAGTTTATGGACGTAGATTAGTTTAAGTATTTCAAATGTAATCTTTTTATTTTAACTAATGGAAACTATCTTTTAGATTAATATCCAAATAAAAACTACTTTTACATTTCATTAAAAATTAACCTTCATTGCATAACACAATATTTAAAAATTGAATCCCCGCATGTGAACCTTGTAGAGTTCATAACATTCGTCGTTACTAAACCATCTTCTGTTGTCTTCGGAAAATTTGGTATGAGTATTGCTACAAATTTTATTGTAGAAATTATGAGTGTTATTGCAGCTTTGAAATGGGCAGTACTCAAGACTAAGGATAAGGTAATTATAAACTCTGATTCCATAGCTTCAATCACAGCTTTTACAAAGCATGAACTAACATGGTATGTTTGGACCAGATGGGAACATATTTGCAGGAAGATAAAATCAATCCACTTCAACCATGTCTATAGAGAAGTGAACTTCTCTGCTGACTTCTTTGCCAGTAAGGGAGGATATTTGAGGAAGGGCCATATATTAAAATTCAATTATAGACCACCATCTATGCACAGAATGGAATCCCCGGATATAACCTACTACAGGTTTTGAACTCGGAATGAAATAGGTTGTTGTGTTATAGGCTTGAGACATGTGGTCTACTTTAGCCTTTGGTTTTATTTTTGGTTTTCTCTTTAGTAACTCTTTTGTTTTATTATTAATAAATTAAGTTGTTTTCTAATTTTCGATTCTTTTTGACAATCCAGGATTATCCCCTTTTATCAAGCACATAATTTCCTGATACTTTCTCACATCTTGATTGATGAAACAATGACGATTTTGAAAACACTCATTTGTTCTTCATGAATTGACGTGACTTAACGTCGTAAACCTTTGAAACATGGTGTCTCATAAGTTAAAAGTATCTACATTGAAATCTCTATCGTTTGAAACCGAAACCCAACATCGAATTAGAGAAATTTCTTCTTCTCGAGTGAAATCCACTTCGGTTATGTGGGAACTACGCATAGCGAAATGAATTTGAAGTTGAGGTGGTGTGAGTTGAAATGGTATTTATAGGGGGGGAATAGTAGTCGTTGTATGAGGAACTGATGAGCGATGATCAAGTCAGCGAGCGATGTAATGACTAGCGCTGGCGCTACCATCGAGCGATATGATGAACATCTAGCGATGGACACTTTATCGCTCGCTGGAAACTCCATCGTGTATGCCTATATGTTATAATTGACATATAGTCATATACGTTTGGCATACCCATAGTGAGTGCATATATGGAAAAATCTGATGTTTGCCATATGCATTGGACTAGGCCTAACTAGGTAGCTTCTTGCTCTGGTAGGCTAGTAGTAACTTTAGCTTACAAAAGGATGTGAAACTAGATTGTTGGTGCTGGCCAAGAAATAACTGGAGACTTTGCTTCAGTACATAAGTATTGATCTTCGATTCAGTTAATTTGGTCTACCTAGTTGCAGTGCTTCGAGATCAAAAATTCTCAAACAACTTACAAGTAAAACAAAATTGATCCACACTTTAGAGTAAAAAATTCTGCTTTGAAGCTGTCGTGGTGACGTGAAACTTGAACTTGAAGTCCCATTCTGCTATGTACAGTTGTGTTATTTTTATCAAGGCACTCATAACTTTACTTGGGGCAGTATCTAGCGTTGAACTTTCCTCAATGAGATGATTTGTCATCAATATTAGGGGTGCCCACAATATTTGGTAAATCTTTTGATCAAGAAAACCTAAAATAAATTTGGAATATAATATTAGTTTTAAAAATTTTGACTTACCTCAGGTGATTTTAGTCATATCCAACTGACTCAGAGTCGGCAATAAACAAACATAATACAAGTCTGTAATGTAATTCAAAATTCGGGTACTAGAGTTTAAGCCCAATCAGAAAAATAGTTTTGAGTTTGGAACATTTTGTAATTGGGCTTTCAAATTTTCTAAGCTCAGCTTAGTGAGTGCCGATAGTAACCAAAAGTCAAGATAGAAGCAACGAATTGTCAACCAAAAACCTGTTTCCTTTTTTGGAAAAGATGTTATATTTCCGTTTCTAATAAATATGCTTGTTTGGTTTTCATAAAAATTAAGAAAACTAATTATTGGAGTCACTTTTCCATGATTTTTCCTAATCTATCATTTGGTTCCCACTCATTTGTTATTAGAGAAAGAGGAGAGAGAAGTGGTCCCCTTTTGTATTAGGATAGAAAATGGAGAGAGAGAGAAGTGATCCCTCAATGGGTATAGTAGTAAAATCATAATATTTGATTTTCCACATACGGAAACAAACCTATTTTTTTGATATGCCCAAAAAAAAAACCTGCCTACTTTTCGGACACAAAGAGAGTATTAAAAAGAAAAAAGAAACAAAATACAAGCCTAGAAAAGTCATTCACTACAACTTGAACATGAATGGCAGTTTCCCGATTGAAGAGGACTCCAGTTACAGCCATCCTCTAAAATCATCTTTCCAATCGAAGAGAACCTGTTTCCTTCTTGTCTAAGGGATGGACGTGACATGTAGCATTATCGGACGTCCACGCGTAATAGATCTCTAATATACGCGGTCCATACACGCCGACCTACCAGAGACCCACTTTCCTCTGTTCTTTCCCTCAAAATATTTCTCTATATATGGATGCCCTCTAAGAATCAAAATCTATCTATTAAAACTACATCAGTCATCAGTTTTACAAAATCCAAATTCATAAAATTCTATATAAGTATAAAGATGTAACCCCCACCACCATTAGCTAGCGACGGAGCGAAGCCAGGGAATCCGATCGTTGTGATTGCTCCTCATTTCTGTGCACCATATCCAGTAGATCTTACCATATCAAAGAAACTTCTAAGTATTGGTGAAGGTAATTTTGGTGTTTTCGATATCAATGGCAATATTATCTTTAAAGTTAAAGGTAAGCTTCTTAGCATTCGCGATCGCCGTGTCCTTGTCGATGCTGCCGGTGTTCCTCTTGTATCTCTACAGCAGAAGGTAATTATTCATTTTCTTTTTCTTTTTTTTAAAGCAGAAGGTAATTATTCATTGTGATGAAGGTAGATTTATTAAAAAAAAATTTTTTTATTGAATTTATATTTCATTGATGGTATTTTGAACTAAGAAAATTAATAAATTTGGGTAATTAAGAGTAATATTGTTTAATTTTTTTCAGATAGTGACTTGCCATAGGAGATGGCAACTATATAGAGGAGACAGCTCAGATTCAAAAGATTTGTTGTTCAGTGTGAAGAAATCTAAGCTTTTGCAGCTCAAGACAAGTTTGAATGTTTTCTTAGCATCAAACACATCTGAAAATGTCTGTGATTTTAAGATCAAAGGAAGCTTTTTTGAGAGATCTTGTGCCATCTATGCTGGAGATTCTAACAACATCATTGCTCAGGTAATTTCCATTTATTATTTGTTTACATTAGCGTTAGGTAAACAAAGGTAGAGATTAAACATATCCAAGCGCATCATTATTGTGCCTATGCGTTCAGGACATTTAAGAGATAGTATTTGTGCCTAGCGGCACAAGTTGTGTCTAATCGGATATGGATATGCCGCACGACACGTTCTTAGCCGCGATGCCCAAGTTTGAGTATTTTTCCATGAGTCCAACTGTTTTTTAGATTAGTCATCCCACCCTAAAGTTAGCATGATAGTATTATGTTTAAGATCGCAAAGATGAAGTTCGGACTGCCGCATTAGGTTTTAATCCCTATTTTAGTTTTTATGCTATTATCCTAATTCGGCCACTGTTGAAGCAAATGCGTGTAACATTGTTAATTTATAGATTGTCGCTTGATCCTTTATACTGATACTAACAATAATCTGTTGACAATGTTGTTATAGATGCGCAAGAAACACACTGTCCAAAGTATTGTTCTGGACCAGGACACGTACTCGATCACAGTGTACCCGAACGTTGATTATGCATTCATTGTTGCCTTGTGTGTGGTTCTCAATGAAATCAATATGGATAGAAGTGATGAAGATTAAGCTCTTAACAAAGTATCAATATGGTTGTTTTCTGTTTAAATATATATAAAAGTTAGACTGATCAATATAGTAGACTGATAAAGTACTATATGTTTGGGATGATGTTCCAGTTAACCAATTGAATAGCCATTATGGTTGTTATTCAAGTGTCTTTGCATCTAAGTTTTAAGCACATGAAATTATCGCTATAAAACCTATTATTGCTCCAATGGTATGTGTTTGATTAGTATATTTTCACATTCAGCCTATTCGATACAAGAGGCTGCCTTGAATCATATCCAAATGAATTATTTTTGTGGGTCAAAAACAAAGGAAATATAATGAATATAATACCTCAGTCGGTCCAACGAATACAACCGAAAGCGAAAAGACGAAAACGAAAGGAACTTATCCAAACAAATAGTCTTGTCATTAATCAATTTGGTTCATGATGAATACTAAATATAAAAATTTTGTGACTCAACTAAGAGAAATCAATCATATCCCCATTGTTGCAATTGTCTATCTATATATATGTCCCACCATGTAGATTGTTTAGGAAGGCTGTTATTGGGTCGTCACATTCGAATAAAAGGGCGTCACCTAATAGGATAAAAACAGGTCATTCATAAGTAATATCAAAAACCCCTTATCTCAAATAATTTCGTAATGATTAAACAACCCTTATTTAGTTAATTTTAATTTAAGGTTGGAATTAATCCAAACCTGGACGTAAAATTAACTTCTACGTTTGGAATTAATCCAAACCTGGACGTAAAATCAACTTTTACGGTTGGAATTGCTACAAAAAAAAACCCTCTATGGTTGGAATTAATTCAAACCTGGACGTAAAATCAACTTCTACGGTTGGAACTAATCCAAACCTGGACGTAAAACTACATGCAAATCAAATTCTACGGTTGGAATTAATCCAAACCTGGGAGTAATTTCTTGATAAACTAAAGTTACGGCTAGAAAAGCAATACCGAGCCTAGACGTAACACTAGCAGAAACGTTACTGAAACCCTAATTTTACTTCAATTTCATTCAATCTAATTTATTTTAAGCACAAAAACAAGTAAACAAAGGTGGATTTGTACGATTATTACCTAACGATGAAGTGAATTGAAGTTGAAGTTACTGTGGAGAAGAGGAAGAGAAGAAAAATGAGAAGATGAGCAGTTTTTTTGTTGAATTAGAATAGAAAAGATTAGGGTTTTAAGTTTTTATTTTAATTAAAGGGTAATCTAGATATTTTGTATATGTGTTAGGATATCCAATAACCACTTTTTTGGACACTAAAAATCCAAGTGAAACCTCTCTATTGGAGTGTGATGCCCCAATAATAACCTACTTGTTTAGAACAACTAGATTACGATCATCCCTGCAACCACAGGCACAAAAATGGTCACTATTTGGCACTTGCGAGTTGCCACTGTTGTAAACAGAGAATATGAAGAAAATGGACATGTTCATGGTATGTTGTATATTTAAGGATTTTGTTTATAAAAACTTATCAGCAAATGCCTTTGAAATAAATACAAAACAGAGGAAAGAAGAATGGCATGCCATTGCCTATACATGTGTAGGCATTTGACAGAGTTCTGTTTTACACTTTTAACTTGAAGTGCATCATCATTCATCATCAGTCCAAAGATGAATTGATGGGGGAAAGAACATATATATAACTTTTGTTTCTTAATGGAAACGGATTAATACTTGCATCAGATTCCACTCCAAAAAGAAAAAGAAAAAGACAATAAAAAGACAATAAATAAAGGTGTTCCTTGTGTAGCTTCTTACTCTAGCAGGCTACTAGTAACTTAGCTTAGAAAAGACTATGAAACCTAGACGACCTAGTTGTGGTTGCGAATGCCCAAGGCAAAAGAGTGCATAAATCTAAAGATTCAAAGGTTAAGACAAATAAAGCTCCCGCGTTCAACAGTGAAGAAATTCTCGTTTTTTATTGGTCGAAATAGGTCTTTTTAGAATTTTGTGAAACGAGTTTTCTTGTAAGGACACTTGGTAACCTACCGTGGTTTCAGAAAAGTGGAAAAAGAGAAAGAAAAAGAAATTAAATTCAATTTGGAGCCCAAGCGGTGAGAATTTCCTTCCTGAAGTGACACTACCTAAATCTAGCTTGGGTCTCAATTTGGAATTTAAAAGACTGATTATGCTAGGAAACTAAATCTAGCTGAAAAGAGAAATCTAATAATATATATAGAGGATCTAATACAACACCATCAAGTATTACATACCAGCTTAAAGTTCTATGGTAGTTAGAGCGCAAAGTTCAGGAGGCTGGCGTATTTGTTGGAATGAACAAGTTGGGAAGATGATCTCATGCAACCTAACCGAAAATCTTTCAAGTAGGTGTAGTAAATGATTTCTATTTGCACTCCTCTTACGAATCCATAAGCCATTATTTATTAGATTTGTGCTACAAAAGTATTGCGGAAGGGCAAGCCTAATCTCATTTCCCGTAGAGGTCGGCATACTGCCGCAATTAACAGGTAAGCATTTAAACTTGATGGAATAATACCCTCCCACAATACAGATCTTAGTTATTTAATATTAGTGATCAAAAGATCCCTTCTCTTTTTAATGTCGTTTTGTGCAAAGTTTAACGTTCATGGACGCTAACCTATGTTTTGAATGGATTTTCTATCTCTGGAACTCAAATTCGATAGGGTTTTAGTTTATCTATAATATTCAAATTTTAGCAACGCTAATAAGGATTTACGCTTTGTCAACCTAATTATTCAGTTATCCTTTACTTTGATCTCAGCCGGATTGCTTGTATGATTTGGCCGATGCAATTATGTATGAGATAAGCAAGTTACAGTACCAAGTTTCAGAAGATGATGTCAATCGCGGTCGTAATCAGGTATACCCTTTATCCTTCTCAGTTGCATATATACATAAGTGGACAATGTCGGAACTCATCTTTTGCTAGCTAGCCTTACGTAACATTGACGCTTTTTCTTTTTTGGATGTAAAACAAGGGAGACTATCATATTCCAGATGGGCAGAAAATTTGTTAGTGGAAATCATTGTCAGGATTTTCTTAGGGAATCACTGATAACCGCGGAATAACGGATCTTGAGATATTATGATGAATAATAAGTAAACCAAGCACAATCAATTATAATAATACGAGAAAGATAAATCAACTCACTAGACGCAAGATTTATAGTGGTTCGACCAATACATACAACTTGTATATATTGTCTACGTCCACTTTGAGCTGCACCAACTCAAATCCACTATGAAGAAAAAAGATTACAACGTCGTGTGAATCCCAGCAAACCCTTGGTTTACACTGCAAGAATTACCCGAGACGATAACCTTGTCTCTTGTTCCTCATCAATGTGCTCTCACAACGAAACCCTAGATTTAGCCATAAAAGCTATACAAGAAATCTCTCACCGATGTCTTAATAGTTTTCTACACAATACAATTCTACAAGGCCTAATTACCTATTTATATAGGTTACAACTTGCCACCAAGAATTCTAGCCGTTTTAGGAAACCTCTTCCCTAAATAACCACGGCTAACTTTAGGAAATAATAATTAGTCTTCAATAACTAACAATCTCCCACTTTGAAGACTCATTTATTGTCTTCAATTCTCCTTTTCTTCAATTTTGGATTGACGATGCTAAAACATTTTCATGTCAGTGCGGCTCCCCTCCCAGATCCTCATTCTAAGAGACCAACTAAAGCCTTGCAGAGCTTTAGCTTGTCTGATGTAACTCCCTTGGTAAACATATCCGTCGGATTCTTCGCACCAAGAATCTTATTGATCTTCAACTCTCCTTCTTCTAAGAGATCCCGAATGAAATGATAACGAATATCTATATGTTTCGTCCTAGCATGATAGGCTGAGTTCTTGGCTAAGTGTATAGCGCTTTCACTGTCGCTAAACAGAACACTATCTCGTTGTTCCTTTCCCAACTCATCTAATAAGCCTTGTAACCAAATCATCTCCTTGCTCGCTTATGTCACTGCTACGTACTCCGCTTCCGTAGTAGACAATGTTACCAACTTCTGTAACCGTGAGTTCCAACTCACTGCAGCTGACCCCATAGTATAAACATAACCGGTCGTACTTCGCCTTTTATCTACATCACCTGCGAAGTATGCATCCACATAACCCCTCAAGATAGAATCACCTTTTCCATAACACAATGGTACGTTTGTGTTACCTCTCAAATACCTGAGAATCCACTTTACAACTTCCCAATGTTGTTTTCCTGGGTTGCTAGCATATGTACTCACTACTCCCACTACATGTGCAATATCCGGTCTCGTGCACACCATAACATACATTAGACTCCCAATAGCCGAAGAATATGGTACGTTATCCATGCACTCCTTTTCTTCACCTGTCTTCGCACAGTGCATACTTGAAAGACGAATTTATCTTCCAAGTGGAGAACTAACTGGTTTAGCAGTATCCATGTTGAACCTTTTTAACACTCGATCACTATATTCAGCCTGACTAAGCATAAGTACACCCTTAGGTCTGTCTTTTATGATCCTCATACCAAGAATCTGCTTTGCTTCACCAAGATCTTTCATAGCAAACTCACTTGATAATTGTTTCTTCAAATTCTCAACTTCTTGTAGAGATGTTCTGGAAACCAACATATCATCCACATACAGTAATAATATGATGTAGTCAGAACCAAACCTTTTGAAGTAACAACAATGATCTGCATTACACCGTGAGTAACCACCTCTATGCATGAAGTTATCAAACTTCTTGTACCACTGTCTCGGGGCTTGTTTTAAACCATACAAACTCTTCTTTAGCTTGCACATCATCTCTTCCTTGCCTTTTACTATGAATCCTTCTAGCTGCTTCATGTAAATTTCTTCATCTATGTCACCGTGAAGAAAAGTTGTCTTTACATCCAACTGTTCAAGGTAGAGATCTTCAGAAGCCACTAGACTTAACACTACTCGAATAGTAGTAATCTTCACAAATTGAGAAAATATCTCGTTGTAAATAACACTAGGTTTTTGCTGGAAACCTTTCACAACCAACCTCGCCTTGTAGCGAATATCTCCATTTGCTTCAGACTTCATCCGATAAACCCACTTGTTATGCAACGCCTTCTTACCTCTTGGTAATTTTACTAACACCCAAGTGCCATTCTCCTCAAGTGAATTCATCTCATCTTCCATAGAAAGTTTCCATTTTCCTGAATCATCAGCCGCTAGTGCTTCTTTAATATCTTCAGGTTCACCTCCATTCGTAAGTAATAGATAATTCAGACAATACCTTGGGTTTGGTTTTGGAGTTCTTGATGATCTTTGTACTTCTTGTGGAACTATAGGAGTAACTACCACTGTAGCAGAAGTCTCTTCACCTCGTACTTATCTGCCACCGCAACACCATGCCCTTATTGTACCACACTTTTTCCAGAAACATCATCAATATCGATATACAATTCCTTATCGACGTTGCTTGATCCGACATCTTCAACTTGTGTTTTATTCTTGTTCTTGTACAACTCATTCTCATTAAAAGTGACGTCTCTACTTCTAATAACTTTGTGACCCTCGTAGTCTCAAAGTTTATACCCAAAAGTGTCATTTCCGTAACCAAGAAATATACACTTCTTTGCTTGAGCACCTATCTTAGACCTCTCACCGGGACTAAGATGAACATAACCAACACAACCAAAAACTTTCAAATATGAAAGATTTACCTTTTTGCCGGTCCAAACCTCCTCTGGTATCTTCATATCTAATGGACTACTAGGCGTCCTATTGATTAGATAAGCAGCCGTCTATGTTGCATGTGCCCAGAAGGTCTCGGGAAAACCTGACTGCAACCTCATGCACCTAGCACGTGCATTCAACGTCCAATTCATACGTTCTGCTCCTCCATTCTCCTGTGGCGTCCTTGGAACTGTCCTCTCCAAACGAATTCCATTTGTAGCACATAACTGTAAGAATTCTGTTTTGTCATACTCACCAGCGTTGTATGACCTTAGACACTTCATACACCTCGAACTTATTCTTCATGAAGTAAATCCACACCTTCCTTGAGTGATCATCAATAAAGGTGACATAATATTGGAACCCTCTGTGAGATGCAACATCAATTGGTCCCCACACATCATTATGAACCAAATCAAGTTTCTCACTTTTCAAGGCTCTGTCATATCTGCTGAAACTAACCCGTTTTTGCTTTCCAAGAACACAGTCTTCACAAAAACTCATATCAACAGACTTCACCTTAGGTAGATATACTCCAGAACATAGAATCTTCATGTTCTTCTCACTCATGTGCCCTAATCTTCTATGCCATAAGTTAGTGTCTTCACCACTACTAGCCACTTCTAAAGTAGTTCCATCTGAAGTCTGGTATAGATTACCGACTCTAACTCCACGAGCTAATACCATAACTCCTTTCTTCACATTCCAATTGTTTTTTGTAAGAAAAACTTTACAGTCATCATCACAAACTTGGCCCACAGACACCAAGTTCTTCTTCAAATTTGGAACGTGTCGTACATCCTTCAATTTCCATGTCGAACCGTTGACTTTCAAGATCACATCACCCAAACCAATGATGTCGCATGCATCACCGTCACCTAAAAATACTTGGCCACATTATCCTTCTTTATAAGAGATCATAATAATCTTATCACCCGTTGCATGGAAAGAAGCTCTCGAGTCTATAATCCAAGACTCATCTTACTTGTCCTCAAAGAGTAGTAGAAAACCTTCCGTAATCACCTTCTTGTTATCAACAAGGACCTTCACCGATTCCGCAGCTGCAACTACGTTGACCTCTTCTTGATTACCTTTGTTTCCACCATTATTAGCACCTTTGTTTTCCGGACAATCGCATTTGAAGTGTCCTACTTTCTTACACGCCCAACACTCAACAACACTTTTAGTCCGGGATTGAGATCTACCCCTAGACTTCCCTCTAGAATTCCATCTTGTTGTTGTTCCTATTTGAACTTCTGCCTCTATCTTTTTCTTTCATACTTAAGGCCGAGCTTGAAGTACTAGAACCGTAACCTTGTTATATTCTTCTCTCATCTTCAGCATTTAACCTTTGCTGCACATCATCAAGCTTCAACTTCTCGCTCCCTGCGGAATTGCGAATGGTTGTCCTTGCAGTCTCCCAGCTCTTTGGTAATGACGACAACAACCGTAAAGCTTGAACTTCATCATCAAAAGTAATACTAACTTTTGAAAGCTGAGAAATAATCGATTTAAACTTCCCAAGATGTGCTGAAATCGCTTCGCCTTCTTGCATCTTCAGATTAAATAATTGGTCACACAACATGATCTTCCCCGAGGCTGATGACTTTTGATACAACTTTTCAAGTTTATCCATAAGATACTTCGTACTAGTTTCCTCTTGTACGTTATTGTAAACTTCCTCCGTTAGACATCTATGGATAACGGCTACACACTTGCGATCAAGAGTTGTCCATTCATCGTCTTTGCGTGCTCCCTTTTTCGCAACTCTACCCAATGGATCAGCAAGGTCTTTCTAATATAGGTAGTCTTCCATCTGAGACTTCCAAAATGCAAAGTTCTTCCCATTAAAAACTTTAACTCTAGCTACCGTACTTTCATTATTATCACCCATAACTCCCACTATAATCGTACTACGATAAACCCTAAATCTCTAACCCGAGCTCTGATACCAGTTGTCAGGATTTTCTTAAAGAATCACTGACAACCGCGGAATAACGGATCTTGAGATATTATGATGAATAATAAGTAACCCAAACACAAGCAACTATAATAATACGAGAAAGATAAATCAACTCACTAGACACAAGATTTATAATGGTTCGACCAATACATACAACTTGTATATATTGTCTACGTCCACTTTGAGCCGCACCAACTCAAATCCACTATGAAGAAAAATGATTACAACGTCGTGTGAATCCCAGCAAACCTTTGGTTACACCGCAAGAATTACCATAGAGGATAACCTTGTCTCTTGTTCCTCACCAATATGCTCTTACAACGAAACCCTATCTTTAGCCCTAAAAGATATACAAGAAATATCTCACCGATATCTTAATCGTTTTCTACACAATACAATTCTACAAGGCCTAATTACCTATTTATATAGGTTACAAACTTGGCCACCGAGAATTCTAGCCATTTTAGGAAACCCCTTCCCTAAATAACCACGACTAACTTTAGGAAATAATAATTAGTCTTCAATAACTAACAATCATTGCTTGATTTTGATTGCAATTGTAGTTCATACCCATACATCTATGACAGAAGTAATGGATATTCTGAACATCCTTCATCTCTTGGTTCTTATTTTGAATGCTCGACTGAAATAACCCGGAAACAATGAAAATCTAATGTTAATATGAGTTTGTTGTCAAATCTTTTACGGCGGACTAAAGGATATGGTTTTTCAGTTGAAATCTTCTCTTTTACTTCAACTTGATGGTACCACTCCTATTGCTAAAGAAACTGGCTCCTAGGTAACTTCAGATCTCTCTGAATTAATCCAAATAATGTTAGTGAGAATAAAAGAGGAGAATGTGCTGAATATTATTATTGGGTTAGAGGTAAAAGAATCCAAATTCGGTAGGGTTTTAGCTTACTAGCATGTAACTCGATACTTGATTTATTGGGTGTTAGGATACTCGCCATTATATTGTTACTATCATCTTAAAGATCAACCCATAAAGAATATATATGGTATTGCAACACTTATTGAGATGTCAACATTTTATATTAACTGATGATGCTCAATTGTGTTACCTTCTCGCGTGTGGTTTTCGTTGTTCTTAATAATTTTATATATTATCGTTGCACTTCCAACACAAACTGTAAGGAAAAGTGGGTTTCCTAGTTTAGGTTAAAGTCTTAGTTTGAGTTAATTACCATATTAAGATGGGATACCTAAATTGATCATGGTTTTCTAGTATGAGTCGGTTTCCTAATCCAAGGAGGCCAAGACTTAGGAACCAAGTTTGTGACTCCTATATAAGGAGCTCTAGGCTAAGTGTTTTAGTCATGAAATCCTCAATGTAAATCTCGTGGAGATGTGAGGGATTCATCCTACCTATTGAGGTGGTTATGTGAGAGACCTAATGTTGGAAGGAGGACATCATTATGGTGTTTATGGGATACTTATCGATGTTGGAAGATATGTCGTTATGGAGTATTCGTATGGAGATGTTGGTAAGACATCTTGTTGAGGAGAAGATCATCTTGGTGGTGCTGGTTTAGATTATTGGTGTTGAGCTAAAGGCGTCCATGATAATCTATATCAGGGTGTGCAGAGAAGATCGTCTCGTTGTGGTAGATAATATGGTAAACATTATCTCGTATGGGTGAAGATGCTACTTTGGATCTTATAGGGTGCTTGTGAGAGTTCTTATGTTCGGTCACGTTGTGGTGAGTCGATGGATTGATTTTGTCAATCAGTTGTGTAATTCTCAATGGTGGTTCTATAATGAATAAAGAGGTCATAGCCATTTGGTGGATGTAGACAATATTACACACATTGTGTATATTATTGAACCACGTTAAATCCGTGAGTACTTTCTTCTTGTTGCTTTGTTTATGGCTTGCATCTATGTGGTTCTCTTTCTCTTCTTCTTATCCTAGATCATAGTAAGGTTCATGGAGCAATCCGAGAGATCAAGTGTTTCTTGTTATCTAATATGTTTCCGCAAGATTAGCACGTAGATGGCTCTGAACCCCAACAATTGGTATCAGAGCATTAGGTTAGATACAAATTGCCCCAACAATTGGTATCAGAGCCAGGTTGGGTAGAAGATTTGAATAGAAAGTTTTGGATTTTCTGGTTGGAAGAAAATTTTGAAGACGAAAGATTTGGTTTCAGTAAGTATGTGAGGATTTGATGTTACATCTTCCGAAAATGCAGAGTTTGATATTTTCAAGTTAAGATGAGATTTGATTTCATCAGTTTTGGGAACAAAGCAAAGTGAAGTGTACTTCGAAAGGAATGGGATTATATCAGGTGATCTACATTCGATATGGTCAAGAATTGTTGTCTTGATGTTTATGGTGCTCTACATTGGAGATTTGACATTGATATTTATTGGAGCGTAAACCCTATGCATGGCTTCAAGTAAGTTTATTTATTCTCTATACTTCGTACTATTCTTGGAACTGTTTGAAAGACCTGTGTAGATTGGTTTTCAATTAATCGGTGTTTGCTTGGAAAGACACAAGAAGGCAAGAATATTGTAGTTGGGATTCAAATATTGATTTGTATGTTTGTGGAAGTAAAGACGGAATATAAGCATGTCAAAGTCTCATTATTGTTCCAAACCAAGGAAACAATAATTTGGTTATCAATCGTCATCAATTGGATTATGTTTCTGCTTGTATTTAACCTGAAGTTGAAGAATGTGAACATGGATTCATACTCGTTCTTCCTTAGTTGTTTGTTGCAATAAGTATTTGGGGAAATCTCGTAGTAGGTTTCATTTTGGAAATATTGTCCATTGGACAGGGTTTGATATGTTCCAGAAGTGAAGAGTTTGATTTTCAGTCTTAGTATTTGAAGCATGTCGCTACAAATAAGTTGCAGGACATGGATCATTGGATGAGATGTGATATTGTTTCTGGTGGAGCTATGAATTTTTATTATTGTATAAGAAGAAGTTTGTCGACACAGTTTGTTAGGGTTCGTTTATCTGTGTTGAAGTTTGACATTATGTCGGGTTGAACAATGTTTTCTGGAGTTTCTCTCGTACTGTTTCCAATGGAGAAGCTATATAGTTTGTGATCTTTTGATTCTTGTCGATGACGTTTAATAGAAGAGTTGTTTTTGTCATACACCATTTGAAGTCGATCGGAGCTAGTTGAAGTGCAAGACCGTTGTGAGAAACAGGTTGGTCTATTTGTGTTGCGGATACGTTCTTATTTTGGTAAAGACCCATTATGAAGAATTAAAAAGGTATCGCTTGGACACTTCAAGAGTTTAAAGAATAAAGATACAATACTACAATGTGTATGGTGGTGTGGCTACGAGAGCTAGCGCATACTACTTGGAGAAAACACGGTGCATGAATTCGAGTGGGCTACAATTTCGGCGTGTTTCTCCATCAACCTTTTATTATGCATTATCTATTTGATTTCCCGATGATCAGTGTGATACTTTCTGTTGGAGAGAGAAACATTATAGCAATGATAATATTTGGGGGTTTGCTCATATGCTATAGTTATTGAAATTGATTTCAATAGTGACAGAGCCTGTAGAGATGAAGGTAGAAATTTCTATTGAGAAATTTTGTTCAGCAACGATATAGTTTCCGTCAAGTTATAAAAACAACAGCGTCTTGAATTTCTTAGAGCTTGAGGAAGTTACCGAAGGTTTCATATTATGGCTGGGTGTGATTGGGTCTTTGTGTGAGGACGGATTATCAGATTTCGAACATTGGTGTACGTTTTTGGAGCAAGATTGGTAAAGGGATATGCATAAGACAGAATGTGTGACTTTATGCATTGTTACGAAGGTAGCAGTAAATTCTTCGACGATGGTCACAGTTCTATCCGAGTTCGATTGTTTTGTGGTTTGACTGTCATGAAGTCGAAACTACATGCTTGCTTAAGAAATTGATAAAAGACTATCTTGACAATTATGCCTGTAAAATGAGATTGTTGTCAAAGCCCGTTGAAGTTGCTGAGGTGATGTAGAAAATGATGGTGTGTCAGTTGTTGAAGTCTCTGTGAAGCTGGACACATGTTTGGTATGTATGCAATGGTTGGAGATATTATGAGCTTTTTTAAAGGAGTAAAACTGAATTGGGGAAATATGATCGTAGAATCATGATCCAATCGTAATAGGCTCGGTAAAGAAAGATTCATAGAGATGAGCTCGAGATTGGCACGCAGTGGCAATGATCCGTGGATTAGTTGTATTTGGTGCACAGTTAGAGTCATGCTCAATATGCTTTGGTACACACAAGATGGTTAGTTTCTTAGAAGCTAACATGAAGGTGGGTTTATTATAAACTAACCTTAAGTATCTCGTTAACACGCTTTCGTGGACATGCTCGTGGAAAGGAGCAAGTGTGTGATCAGTTTCTTGAAGAAGCAATTGTCTTAACTGGAGTCTAGAGACGGAGATAGAGACTATAGTTCTGCTAAGGTAATGCTTAGGCAGATGCATGGAGGATACTATGGTTTATTTGGTGATCGAGTAGTTTTGGATGTCAACCCTAACGGATGTGGTCCGCAACTTGGATTTAGTGGCTTATAAGAGCGGAACATTAACTTAGGTGGAGCAAGGCAGTCCAAGAAGGAGCTGTGTTCGTAGTATGGAACAAGTTTGAAGGTGACGAAGGCTTAAAGGCGCATAATGACTGTAATTAAGTTCGATTGGTAGCATATGGACAACGATCGTGTATGGTCTGATTGAGTTGGCATGCAATACACTATAATGATGTCAATCAATGTGAAGTTGTGAACAAAAATGAGTAAGGTGTATTTTCTCAAAATGTTGCATAACGGATGATCATATGATGATTGTTGGTTTGATGGTCAAGATTTTTCACCGTGGTAAAGATTTGTACAATCGCTAGTAGGTTGGAATGTTAAGTCTGAGTTGGTGACATTCAAGTTTGGTTTGCTCTCTTCTGGTGGAGGTTCCATGGAAAAAGTTTGGGTGAACTACATTTCGGTTTGATTCCTATTGAGGATATGTAGGCAACCAGTGATGGTGCAATCGATGTTCAGAAGATGGAGGGATAACAGTTGATCGTCTCATGCATGAATGCATGATCCGAGGTGGAGAATTATAAGGAATTTAGGTTATATTCTTAGTTTGAGTTAATTACCATATTAAGATGGGATACCTAAATTGATCATCGTTTCCTAATCCAAGGAGGCCAAGACTTGGGAACCAAGTTTGTGACTCCTATATAAGGAGCTCTAGGCTAAGTGTTTTAGTCATGCAATCCTCAATGTAAATCTCGTAGAGATGTGAGGGATTCATCCCACCTATTGAGGTGGTTATGTGAGAGACCTAATGGTGGAAGGAGTACATCATTATGGTGTTTATAGGATACTTATCGATGTTGGAATATATGTCAGTATGGAGTATTCGTATGGAGATGTTAGTAAGACATCTTGTTGAGGAGAATATCATCTTGGTGGTGCTGGATTAGATTATTGGTGTTGAGCCAAAGGTGTCCATGATAATCTATATCAGGGTGTGCAGAGAAGACCGTCTCGTTGTGGTAGATAATGTGGTAAACATTATCTCGTATGGGTGAAGATGCTACTTTGGATCTTATAGCGTGCTTGTGAGAGTTCTTATGTTCGGTCACGTTGTGGTGAGTCGGTGGATTGATTTAATCAATCAGTTTTGTAATTTTCAGTGGTGATTCTATAATGAATAAAGAGGTCGTAGCCGTTTGGTGGATGTAGACAATATTACACACATTGTGTATATTGTTGAACCACGTTAAATCCGTGAGTACTTTACTTCTTGTTGCTTTGTTTATGGCTTGCATCTATGTGGTTCTCTTTCTCTTCTTCTTATCCTAGATCATAATAAGGTTCATGGAACAATCCGAGAGATCAAGTGTTTCTTGTTAGCTAATATTTTTCCGCAAGATTAGCACGTAGATGGCTCTGAACCCCAACAATTGATATCAGAGCATTAGGTTAGATACCAATTGCCCCAACACAAACAATATTTATTGATCCTGCCAAGTCTCCATAGTTCTCGCAAGGAAGAGTTACCTGTCTAAGATTAGTTGGGTCTTTTGTTTTTTCTTAAATGCATGCAGAAAATTTACATTGCAATTCCTTCCGTCCAATGGGTCCAACCCCAAGGAATTCAAAGCATCCCCATGCCGGCAAGGAACGAGCATTGGAGAAATTCGATAATGCACATGGTAGAATTCATGAGCAACGTACACGTCTTTAAAAGCGTTAACCTAAATGTTGTACTTGAATGATTCAGAAAAATATGTAAAAAGAATCCTTTGTTAAGCTCATTTGGATATAAAAAGTTAAATTATCATACGCATCGGGCACAAATATAACAATATAAAGATTAATAGATAAATTTATTATTATAAATTCAATACTTAGAAATAAGTTTGAATACGTTGCAATAAATAAATTGAAACAGCTTAGGAGGAAAAAAAACAGAAGATGGATGGTCTTATAACAATTTGTGATAGACAGTTTCACTGGAAATTATAGACAGTTTCACAGGAAACTGAACTCTCACAACCAAAAATAAAAAATAAATAAAATCTGCGCATTATCATTATTTAATGTATTTGCCACGCCATACCAAATCAAAAAATACATCGTCACGGGACGGGGAAAACTCCTCGCGAACCAAATCAATAATGTATTAACATGAGATGGGGTGAAGCCCCATGCACGCCAAAAATTCATCGTCACGGGGCGGCGCGAAGGCCGCGCACATCAAGTTAGAAGAAGAAAATGCTGATGCGTACTGGCACAAATCTAGTTGATTTTTAAATCGAGATAATTCAGACAGATTTTTCTTTTTTTTTATCAAGTGTTTTTGTAAGTATTTAATGCACTGCTATGCTTGCGCTGCGTGCAAATAAAATTAAATTTGTCTTCTATATAATGGCTCTGCTAATTAACTGGAAGTCCCATTCTGCATGGTGTGCTGTTTCTTTCTTTCATTAAGGAAACCATAAATTAACTTGGGCTGTCAGATGATTTGTCATCAATATTATTGGTACCCAATCAGGTCTATAAAGCCCGGCCTCCTACAATGTTATGGCAAATCCTTTGATCAATCAAGAAAACCTAAAATAAATTTGGAAAGAACGTACGATATATTAGGACAGTCTCATAGGTAGAGTAGGAATCTAATTTCGTTTGGAAATATGAGAGTCCCGTTCTTGGCAAGATTATTCATGCATATATATATACAACCAGAGTTTAGGTCGTAGACGACGAATTCTCGATCGCAAATTCCGTGCTCAGAGAAGATGGGACGTCATTTATCGTCTAAGAGAAAGAAAGACGAAACTCCCAAGAAAAAGAAAGAAGAAACAAATAGAAAATCAAAGAAACTTAAATCTGTAGTTATTACCCCAGAAGACAAACTATTCAACCTATATGCAAACTGTTGGAGTCTTGCAATAATAGAAGAAACGTCAGATGTATCAAACAATAAATAAAAAGAACCGTATCAAACAACTCTACCACGAACAAATTGATGAGGGCAGAATCACAGGTTCAACAAGTTGTCCTTAACACATTAGTTCGCGGGTATACTCTGAAGTAATGCTAAACCCCAACGTGCGAAGATGTGTCCAGGATAAGACTGCCCGATATAACTTGAGTTAGCACAACGCAAGTTACCCACTCTTGAACTCAGCAACAGGGATGGAAGTAAAACGCCGCACAAAAAACAAGAAGAAGAAGAAAAGTAGACCTAGAGATAGTCGCTTCTTATGTGTTTTGAAAACAGAATTTCTGAGTCATATTTATAGGATGAGATACTTGCAAATCAAGTTAGGTTTTGGTTTTCTTCAAAAACAAGTAAAACTCGTAAAAGGAATTTCCCACAAATAAAACTCTTAAGAAAATATTTTTGGAATTTATTTCCTAAAGAAAAATTCGCCAAAAATAAATAAGAGTAGAAGAGGAACTTGGTGCATGGTATACGCGCATGGGCATGGGTTGAAACATGTATTTTTCGCCCCACCCGCTTCACCCACATTGTTTTACAACATATCCATGAGCACATGGTTATATAGTGGAGCACCTCTTTAGTTTTCCACAATGTGGGACTAAAGGTTCCATTTCATTCACTCAAAAATGAGTGAGTATCCTTAGACCCTTAGGTCATGAGATCAAACCACACCAAGACCAAAAATCCATTTATTAAATAACTCATTTTCTCCAACACAAACAAGGCCACAGACACGATCGAGCCAGATGGAGTTGAGTTACTTTGCTCAGATCTGGGGATCGCACATACTGATGTCAGGATACTGATGCTTGCATGGAAGATGTCAGCTGCAAAGATGGGATACTTTACGCGGGACGAATGGCGGAACGGCCTCCCCGCATTGGAAGAAGATAGTATGAACAAATTATCAAAGGCGCTCACGAAGTTGGAGAAGAAAGTTAAGAAGGCATCCGAAATCGAGTTTTTGGAGTTCTATTCGTATGCGTTCAAGTACTGCTTAACAGATGGGAAACGGGATGTTGAAAATGAAAGCATCTGCGAATTGTTAGATATTCTCTTAGGTTCTTGGTACCCTGCTCAAGTTGGTAAACTTGTTGAGTACCTTAAGTTTCAAACCGATTATAAGGTGATCAGCAAGGACCAGTGGATGGGATTTTATCGGTTTTGCACCAAAGTAAGTTTTCCGTACATGAAGGACTATGACGAAGACAATGGATTTTATCCATTGATTATAGTTAATTTTGTTGAATGGATGAAAGAGGGGAAGAATTCGAGTTTCCATGGTGCATATAAAGAATAGTATAAGTTTTTTGTTCTTTTGTTTATTTTTTATACTGGATAGGTATAGGCATGTCCCCTGCCTGACTAAGTATTTTCAATCATCTTCCAGGAATTAAGTGATAGACACATTTTTGTGTCCGATTTGTCTCGATTCTATATATTGTTAGGGCTCATTTTTGTACTTATTATGGTGTTTTATTTATTTGTAGGTATTTTTGGCTAATAAACATTTTTGGAAAAAAATTGGCTCGAAAAGTTGACGGAAAGCACCCGGAGGACACTTGGTATTCGGACCCTCGGTTTGGATAAGGGGCAACCCCAGGACACACCTTAAGGCAGCTGCTAAAGGCATCCCTACTCTGGATAGGGGGTGCCCTTTCTTCTTCACGGTTTCAAATCCAAAAAATTGGCGGGAAATATTTGGAAGTTTTGGCAATCGTGATTTGGAGGAGTTTGAGGTCGCTTAAACCTCTGAGTTTCATAGGATAGACTCCTTATGGGTCTAGGAATCTGATATGGGTGTTTAAATCGATTAGACTGGGCTCAATCGACGGATTTTTATCACAACAGAATATATGGAAAGTCACGTGTGTGACCTGTTTTAGGGAATTTTAGAGAGATTAAAGTGCTGTAAACCTTCCCAAAGATTTGTATCTATCTAAGGAAGAGTTTAGAATAAAAAGGAAAGCTCAGAAACGCGTAGAAATTCTAAAACAAGAAATTGCCGCAACTTTGCCGTGAAGAGAAGGAAAGAGATTTTGGAAGATTTGGGAGAGATTTAATCGGTATTTTTGGTATAAATAGATGGCTTGGGTCCTATAGAAGGTGTGTCGAGAGTTTGGGGACATAAGGAGAGCCAGAGAAGAAGAAATCAGAGCTTTACCAAACTCTGTTTCTGCTACCGCTGCTGTTGAAGATGAAGAACGTGAAGAACATTGACGCACAGTCGCAGAACAGTGTCGTTGTTTAACAGTTGAAGAACATTAAGTTGTGCAGGACAGTCGTATTCTAGGGTCTTAAACTTCTGATCCTGTAACAGTTGATTAGTAACGTATATCTTCAGTATTGCAACACCAACTGTAACGGTGACTTCTGTAACATCTATACACCGTTGCAGATCTGTTGTTTTATAAATTCTCCTCAATAAAACCACCTTTTGGGCCATGACTTATTATTTTGAACCTGTTTTTGATATGAGGAGCTAAACCCCATTGCTGAGGCGATAGAGGAAGCTATTTTTCCAACAAAAAGCGGTACAATCTATTTAATTTAATTTATTGCAATTATTATTATGATTATTTTCCTTGGACTATTATTGAATATGATTTTTATTTGAGTGATTGTGATCTATTTTGATGGAGTATGCTTAGTTTATAGACTTTTGATGCTTCATGCTTGGTATTTACAATTATTGCTTTTGAAAATCTACTTGTTGCAATAGTAGGAATCAAATTGAACAAGAAAATTGCATGAATATAAATATTGGATTAAATCACTTTGAATTTGGAAAATAGTGGAATCTTAGCCTCAGTGTTCTTTTAATATTGATATCAACTTTGATTGAGTTTGCTATAATTTTTAGTGAGTTTTCTATTTTAATATTAGAATTTAAGTCTAATTAATATCCTTCACAAGTCTGAGAATCGAACCACTTTTACCACTATCTACAAATCACATCAATTTTTGGCGCCGCCGACGCGGACTTGTTTTTAGGGTTTTAGATATTTTTTTTTAATTTTTTTTATTTTTTTGTCCTTTTTTATGTTTTGGGGTATTTATCTTGTGTCTACAGGTTCTGGATCATAAAGAAAATTGAGCCAAGGAGTTTGGTGATTTCATAAAAACTTGGAGCTAAAGATCAAATCAAAAAGAACAGAAAAGAAGACAATTTTATTTTAGACAATTTTAGTTTAGGGTTGGTTTATTTTATTTAAAAAAAATTGTATTAGGGTTTATTATTTTTGTAATTTTTCTTTATTTTTTTGGACTTTTGGACTTTGGGACATTATTTTTTTATTACCCTACGGAAGGGTACTTTAAATATAAACTGTTTGCAGAGAAGGAGGACAATTACGATATTGTCTCTGCACCTTGGGTTCGTACACTAGACATCGGAGTTAGTGGCCCGAGTCGGCTACAACCGATTCATCCCACGTCTGGAACGGGAGGTAAGATTCTAAACACTCGCGAATCCCCTGTCAGCGAGTTAATGGACTCCTTCGCATGCATATATGTTGAGGACTGAATACATACATTTATTTTTTTATTAAAGGGCAAGGCCTGTCCATACAAGATAAGGGTTCGGATTTCATCACCGTTCTCTTCTTGCCCGCTTTAGGAACACGTAACCTACGCGAACCTAAGCCTAAAATTTTGACTAGAACGAGACCGATAGGGTAACGAGCTTAACAGGAAAGTCATTCGAAAAATATTGGTTACTCTTTTAAGCATACTTCGAAGTTCTTGACGGTTTCTGTTAGTTGAATGTGTGACTGCGCTGCCTTGTAATACCGGTGAGGCCTTGGGTATCAAAGCTCCACCGAGCTTCCCCCGCCTCTATTCAACTTACGTTAACTCGGATTGATTCCAGAGGGGTTTGCTTAAATTGTAACGAATTCCCGTTCGATGGATTAGAAGATGGTCTAGAAACAATCTAAGTGGAGCCATCATGATTTTTGTTTGCTAGAAATCAATAGGTTTGATTTGGTTGAGTCGGCCTTGATCTGTGTTTGCCTACCCTTCCAATTTAGAAAATTCTATTGTATGCCTGAACGTAAAAGAGACGCACTAGGTAGATTTGTTAAATAGAAACCTAGTAGTTCGAAGCGTCTCGATTACCTTGATCTAGAAAGTCCGACTTTTGAAGAGTCTGTTTTTGAACGTCCTTTGACTGAGGAGATAATCCCTGTTGCTCCGATAGCGCCAGAAATGGCAACTTTGAAAGCTTTGTTGAATCCAACTAGGACTACTCGTCCTTCGTGTATTAAGTTAGATGAAATGGAGGCACCCTATGAACTGAAACCTGGGACCTTACAGATGCTCCCAATCTTTTTAGGGAAAGAAAATGAAAACCCTTATTACCATGTTAGGGATTTTGAGGAAATTTGTAGTACTCTAAGAATTAGAGGCTTAGATGATGATGTTTTGAAACTTAGGTTATTCCCATTTCCCCTGAAAGATAAGGCCAAGTCGTGGATGTATAATTTGGACTCCGAGTCAATTGAGACATATGACCAACTTACATCTGCCTTTTTCAATAAGTTTTTCCCTAGGCACAAAACATCGTCTATTAGGACGCAAATATTCACATTTTCACAACAAGAGGGAGAATCTTTATATAGGTATTTGGAAAGGTTCAATGGTTTATTATCCCGGTGTCCTCATCATGGTTTAGAAAAGGTTAGGCTAGTTCAGATCCTTTATGAGGGTTTAGATTATTCCACAACGACCATGGTTGAGTCTCTATGCACTGGTGGATTTGAAAACCAAACTGTTGATACGGCGATGGAATTTTTTAATGAAATCGCCGAAAAACCCAGCAATGGGAAAATAGTAGGGCACCCCAGAAAACAATTCTTTTAAGTAGAGGAAACGTTAATAGGGTAGAAGGAGGCTATGCATCAGATGCCAAAATTGCTGCTATAGCAAAAAGGTTAGAAGCCTTAGAAGAGGGCCAGACTAGTGGTAGAGTAGAGCCTTTTTGGGAAGGCCAGAATATTGAAGAGAAGGCGAATGCTCTTTATAATAACACTAGATTTGATAACCATCAAAAGATTGACCCAATTCAGAAACCTATAATCCTGGTTGGAGAAACCATCCGAACCTTTCATGGTCTAAGGGCCAAAGTCAAGGTCAGTTTAGTAATTCTAATGCTCCCCCAGGTTTCGATTATACTAAGAATCCTTCAGGACTAGCTCAGTTTCAGAATCAGTCAGATAAGAAAATCCTAAGTTTAGAGGAATCTCTCGCCTTGTTAACTCAGCAAACTGCAAAATTCCAGTTATCCGTAGAACAGAGTCTACAAGCTAGTAACAGGATAGGACAAGAAAATAGTCAGGCTATTTCCGAGTTAAAAACCCAGGTTGGTCTGATAAGTGATTCTTTGAGAGAAAAAGGTAAGTTTCCTAGTCAAACACAACCCAACCCTAGAGGAGTTCATGAATTAGGTGCAAAACCATCGAATCAATTGAATGCTGTTAGAACCCTTAGAAGTGGTAGAGTTGTAGACAATAAGGTAACCATGCCCGATAGTGAACATACTGTAGTTCACCCCTCAGGATCTCACCTCTCAGGACCAGTAGCTGAAGAGACTGATAAAGTTTCTGATGATGTGAATTCGGTTCCTGAAAGGTCTGATTTTAGGCCTAGAGCCCCATTTCCTCAGCTATTAGTACCAACAAAGAAGGAATCGAACTTTAATGACATAGTGGAGGTTTTTAAGCAAGTTACCATAAACCTTCCCTTATTAGATGCAATTAGGCAAATTCCTGCTTATGCCAAGTTCCTTAAGGATATGTGTACGCGAAAGCGAAAACTTAGCGTCCATAAGAAAGCCTTTTTAGCTAGTCACGTAAGTTCAATCATTCAGAACACCACAACTCCAAAGTACAAAGACCCAGGTTCTCCTACCATTGCTTGCACAATAGGTAACTTCCGGGTAGAAAAAGCTTTACTTGACTTAGGAGCCAGTGTGAACTTACTGCCATTCCATGTATACTTACAGCTAGGACTTGGTGAAATGAAACCTACTCAGATGACACTGCAGTTAGCTGATAGGTCTGTTAAAATCCTCGAGGTGTTATCGAGGATGTTCTTATTGAGGTCGACAAGTTTATTTATCCAGTGGATTTCGTGGTCCTAGATACCCAACCTGTCCCTGACCCAGAGAACCAGATACCTGTGATTTTAGGTCGCCCATTTTTAGCTACGTCTAATGCGATCATTAACTGTCGAAATGGTGTGATGAGTTTATCTTTTGGTAATATGACTATGGAGATGAACATTTTTAATGTCAGTAAGCAACCTCATGAGCTAGATGACACATGTGTTGAGGAGGTGAACATGATAGAAGCCTTAGTTCAGGAGTCATTACCAAACATCTTGTCTGAAGACCCATTAGAAAGTTGTCTATCCCATTTTGGTTTAGATTTTGACGACGATAGCACTATTGAACAGGTGAATGCTCTATTAGATTCTACCCCTGTGTTAGACACTGATAGATGGAAAGCTAGGTTCGAACCGTTACCAGTTTCTGAGACTACCCTAATTCCTTCTTTAGAAGAGCCCCCAAAGTTGGACCTTAAACCACTACCCGATACTCTAAAGTATGTGTTTTTAGGCCCATCTGAGACTTTACCTGTGATTGTAGCTTATTTGGATAGTGATCAGGAAAGTAGGCTAGTAAATGTACTTCAAGACAATAAGGAAGCTTTAGGGTGGACTATAGCAGACATTAAGGGTATAAGTCCTACTGTGTGTATGCATCAGATTCATTTAGAGGAAGACTCCAAACCTTCTAGGGAGATGCAACGTCGACTGAACCCTAACATGAAAGAGGTAGTTCGAAAAGAGGTGCTTAAGTTGTTAGATGCGGGTATTATTTACCCAATTTCAGACAGTAAGTGGGTCAGCCCTGTTCAGGTTGTCCCCAAGAAATCAGGTATCACTGTAGTCCAGAATGATAATAATGAATTAATCCCAACCCGAGTGACCACGGGATGGCGTGTGTGTATTGACTATAGGAAATTGAACAAGGTCACAAGGAAGGATCACTTTCCCCTTCCTTTTATCGACCAAATGCTAGAGCGATTAGCTGGACATAGTCACTATTGCTTCTTAGATGGCTACTCCGGTTATAATCAGATCGTTATTGCCCCAGAAGACCAAGAGAAAACCACTTTTACCTGTCCCTTTGGTACCTTTGCGTATAGACGCATGCCTTTCGGGCTATGTAATGCCCTGCAACTTTTCAGCGTTGTATGATGAGCATATTTTCTGATATGGTAGAACGGTTCTTAGAGGTCTTTATGGATGATTTTTCAGTGTTTGGTTCATCTTTCGATGAGTTTGCATCATTTGACATTAGTGTTGACTAGGTGTAAGGAAAAAAATTTAGTGCTTAATTGGGAAAAATGCCATTTCATGGTTAAATCAGGAATGTGTTAGGGCACATCGTCTCTTCAAAGGGTATAGAGGTAGACAAAGCCAAAGTTGACCTTATTAAGACTTTACAGGTCCCAAAAACCGTAAAAGATATTAGGTCATTCCTAGGGCATGCAGGTTTTTACCGTCGATTCATTAAGGATTTTAGCTTGATTTCTAGACCTCTTTGCAATTTGCTTGCAAAAGATGTTAAGTTTGTCTTTGATGATGCTTGTTTAGAGGCTTTTGAGAAGCTTAAAACTTTACTCACTACTGCCCGATAGTCCAGGCACCTAACTGGAACCTACCCTTTGAGATTATGTGTGATTCTTCAGATTATGCTATAGGCGTCGTTTTAGGACAACGAGAAAAAAATTACTTCATGTGATTTATTATGCTAGCAAAACTCTGAATGATGCCCAAATGAACTACACAACTACCGAGAAGGAACTTTTAGCCATCGTGTTTGCCTTGGATAAGTTTAGGTCCTACCTATTAGGTTCTAAGATCATAATCTATACAGATCATGCTGCTTTGAAATACCTTTTATCTAAGAAGGATACCAAACCTAGATTGATTAGATGGATCCTATTGTTACAGGAATTTTCCCCAGACATTAGAGACAAAAAGGGTGCAGAAAATGTAGTAGCAGACCACTTGTCTAGGCTAGTTGTTAGTTCCCCTAGTGATTCCCTTCCTATAAGGGATAGCTTTCCTGATGAACAATTGTTCTCTGTTTCCCAATCACCTTGGTATGCAAATATAGTGAATTATCTTGTTACTGGTCGAACCCCTCAACATTGGGGTAAGCAAGATCGTTCTAGGTTTTTAGCCGAGGTTAAGCATTTCTTTTGGGACGATCCTTATCTGTTTAAGTATTGTCCGGACCAGATTATTAGGAGATGTGTATCTGAGAGTGACCAGTCTAGTATTATCTCCTTTTGTCATGAACATGCATGTGGGGGTCATTTTAGTGCTAAGAAGACTGCTGCTAAGATTTTGCAGTGTGGATTTTACTGGCCTTCGTTGTTTAAAGATTCCCATAGTCATTGTGTTTCTTGTGAGCGTTGCCAGAAGTTAGGAACCATTTCCCGTAGAAATATGATGCCTTTGAACCCTATTTTAGTGATTGAGGTCTTTGATGTGTGGGGCATTGATTTTATGGGTCCATTTCCTATTTCGTTTGGTTATCTTTACATACTTGTCGTGTAGACTATGTGTCTAAGTGGGTTGAGGCGGTTCCGTGTAAACGAATGACCACAGGGTCGTAGTCCAGTTTTTGAAAGAGAATATACTTACACGTTTTGGTACGCCGCGAGCTATAATTAGTGATGGAGGTTCACACTTTTGTAATAGACCGTTTGCTCTTTTAATGAAACAATACGGTATTACCCATAAAGTAGCAACCCCATATCACCCTCAGACTAGTGGTCAGGTAGAGGTTTCCAATAGGGAAATTAAACGTATTCTAGAGAAAACAGTTAATCCAAATAGGAAAGACTGGTCGTCGAGGCTTACTGATGCCTTATGGGCTTACCGTACTGCGTTTAAGACACCCATTGGAATGTCACCTTATCGTTTAGTGTTTGGCAAGGCATGTCACCTCCTGTTGAGTTAGAGCATCGAGCCTATTGGGCTATTAAGAACTTAAACTTTTCACTTGACAAGGCAGGAGCTCAAAGAAAGCTCCAGCTCAATGAGTTGGACGAGATTCGTAGAGATGCATACGATAGTGCTAAGGAGTATAAGAACAAAATGAAACTTGTGCATGATAGGAATATTTTACGAAAGTCATTTTCTCCAGGTCAAAAAGTTCTTCTGTATGACACTCGTTTGCATCTATTCCCCGGGAAGTTGCGCTCTCGGACCGGTCCTTTTGTGGTCCGTACTGTTTTTCCTCATGGCGCTGTTGAGATTGAGACACCAGATGGTAGTAGTTCTTCGAAGGTTAACGGTCAGCGATTGAAGCCCTTTTTAGAGCCTTTTCCTACAGGTGATGTTGAGGAGGTCCCTCTGGAGGACCCTGTTTACCTTGATTGACCATCGAGGCGATTTTGTATGTTGTATAATATTTTGTAGGTTTTTGGTTACACTTCACCCAGGTACTATCTTTCCGACTTCTCTCTTTACTATTTCCTCATGTTACTTATATTTTTGGTACTGTTCTTTGATTAGAAACATTGAGGACAATGTTAGATTTAAGTTTGGGGTGGGGGGTAGAACTTTTTGTTACCTTTTCGTTGCAATAAATAAACTCCAGAGCCTAGAAATTTATCCCTATTAAGGATGGCACTAACCAATCTAAGTGGATGGAAGCATTTTGGTTGTAGGAGTTGAGGAACCAATCTGACTAGATGGCAACATCTAAAGAGTCTATTCATAAAAGCACAGAGCTCAGGTGTTAGAAATAACATGATAGTTTCACCATATCTCGTTGAGTCCTTTTCACTTCTGTTTTTATTTTGTTTTGTTTTTAAACTATGTTTCTCTAAGTGATTAGGTGGGGCTCACGATTCAAGTTGTTACCAATGCTAGGGTGAATTAGAGTGATTGAGATACAAAAAAAAAAAGAGACCAGACCATCAGACCAACTGGAATAAATTCAATAAAGTCGACCACTGGAACCCTTGTATATGCCAGTTGTGTTGACCTAGAGTTAGGATTATCGACCACTGGTACCCTTGTATATCAGTGTTTGATATTAGTCAGACCGGTATCTCAGTCCATTAGGATAGGTTCATTTTGGCGGAGGCCTTCAGACAGATATGAGAAACACTGTTCACCTAGTAAACATCAAAACCATCTATGTTTTTCTCTATACCCATCTTCTTGATCTATCCATGTGATTAGTTTCGACTCCGGATATTGATGTCCATAGTGCAACTATCTGAGTAGAGCTCTGTCACTTATATATGAATTTTAGTATGCTTGAGTGCAAACTCGTGTACAACAATTGGAAGTTCGCATCAAGGTACTTCCTCCTGTAGTCAATAAGTATGCCAACCAAGGAGATTCTTTAGTGCCTTCCAAGGTTCTGTGTAGATAGCTAGGGTCTGGAGTATAAAGGTTTTGTGGGTATACCTATGGTAAGCCCTCCGGAGACAACACTCCACCACTAGGGACACCTAGGGGTTTAAAGGTTTTGTGGGTATACCACTAGGGACACTTAGGATTTTATTTCTATTTTATTTTTACTCGAGGACTAGCAAATAATAGGTTTGGGGGTATTTGATAGACACATTTTTGTGTCCGATTTGTCTCGATTCTATATATTGTTAGGGGTCAGTTTTGTACTTATTATGGTGTTTTATTTATTTGTAGGTATTTTTGGCTAATAAACATTTTTTGGAAAAAATTGGCTCGAAAAGTTGACGGAAAGCGGTACAATCTATTTAATTTAATTTATTATTTTGAACCTATTTTTGATATGAGGAGCTAAACCCCATTGCTGGCGGCGATAGAGGAAGCTATTTTTCCAACAAAAAGCGGTACAATCTATTTAATTTAATTTATTTCAATTATTATTATGATTATTTGCCTTGGACTATTATTGAATATGATTTTTATTTGAGTGATTGTGATCTATTTTGATGGAGTATGCTTAGTTTATAGACTCTTGATGCTTAATGCTTGGTATTTACAATTATTTCTTTTGAAAATCTACTTGTTGCAATAGTAAGAATCAAATTAAACATGAAAATTGCATGAATATAAATATTGGATTAAATCACTTTGAATTTGGAAAATAGTAGAATCTTAGCCTCAGTGTTCTTTTAATATTGATATCAACTTTGATTGAGTTTGCTATAATTTTTAGTAAGTTTTTATTTTAATATTAGAATTTAAGTCTAATTAATATCCATCACAAGTCTGAGAATCGAACCACTTTTACCACTATCTACAAATCACATCATTAAGCTTTTCACAAGTAGTATAAGGGCTACCATAGTATCCAGTAAATAACCAAGGATCTCCATGCAACGGGTGGATGGTGGCATTAATATGATGGTCAGAAAAGTCCTCAGTAGTGACATTTAGATTGGTTTTCCAGGAAAGAACTAGACCTCCAGCAGTTTTGGATTTGCCTTTAGGTTCTACAAACCAGAAATTAGTGACACTTATGTTACCTAGGATTTTCTTAAGATTTCTAGATTGTTTTTTGGTTTCAGATAGGAAAAATATGTCAGGGTTATGTTTATTCAGTATGTTATTTAGGTATCTAATAATGTTTGTGTGTCCTATGCCTTGGCAGTTCCAAGTTATGATGGAGTAAAATTGCCAAAAGTAAAATATGATAGGATAATTAAAGATAGTAATTCTGTAGCCTAGTAATGTTATGCAGAAATTCCTAGCATTTATGACTAGAATAATCCAAAGACACAAGTTCATTTTAAAAAAGGCAAATATGTCATTGTGAGAATGTAGACTATAGTGTTGTATGGATTTTACCTGGGGTGTGTTAAATGGATTGACTCCTTCCAGATTGCTAGTAGTTTCTTTTGTCATATGATCCTCTTCCATTTGGGTATTCTGCATGTTACTCCTTTTGGATGATTGATGCCGATTTCACTGCAAAGATTGATGATCAGGGTACGTAGGCAGGTTGTACAGTTTTCTCTTGGTATCAACCAGCTGAGGATGTTGTTCAGAATCAACAACTTTGAGCTTAAACTCAGTTTTTCTTTTCTCCCATAGGAGCTTTTTCTGATTGTCAAAATCTTTCATCATCTGTTGTTGAACATCAGCTAAGGTGGGAAGATTCATGAGAGCATTGTTTGAAGTAATTCCAGTATAATGTGATGATTGGTGTTATTGGTTTTTGGGAAGATGGTTGCAGGGTCAATTGTTTCCTCTAGTTCAGTGGAAGTGGAAATGGTAGTAAATTTCCTTCTTGCTGCAGCCTTGATGTTACTTTTCTTCTTCATCAGAGACTCTTTGCTTCTGCTGCTTTCCACTAGCTTCTTAGGTTTATTCTCGCACGCGACATCCTCAGGGTTGGTAGTGGGTATGTCACCAGTGATAGGTTGATCTAGACCATCTTGGAAGATTAGATATTATGGAGAACCATCCAATTCCTCAGAAGAGTTTTGAAGGAGAATCTTCTGTTGAGCAATTCTCATTTTGATTGCAAACTCTTCTGCAGCAGATTTATCAGTATAATGACGGATAAGAGGTGGTTTTTTCGGGTTGCTGGCCGGAGTGTTACTGGTATTAGAAGAAGAAGGGGTAGTGGGTGTTGATGGATATTTATTTTTGGAGGTGGATGCATATTGTTTATTGGGAGTTTTCTGAGAATCTTCTTCCTCTTCTAAGCAAAGAGGACCAGGATGATCGAGAATTCTAAAAATTTTACAGAAAGCTATTCCATTAAGAGCATAAGCCAGTTCCAACCAGTAAGAGGTATTAGCATCCTCATAAGCATGGATACCATATTTTAGAGCTTTAGTTACGTCTATGGTGAGCAGGACTTCCAGATTCTTCTCATCATCGTCTCTTCCATAGGCTTTCTTGGATCCTTGATAAATTCCAGATCTTATTCCTCCTTCCTGAAAACTTTGTAGTCCTCAATACTAGTCAACCTGATTTGGTAGTAGTTTTTTTTCTTCCTCCAAAGTGAGACTTCTGCGTTTCTTCGTAGTTCTCAGCTGTTGTTGATGAATCTGGATATAATTCTTGTTTCATGAGAAATTTTGCTGCAATACCTTCCAATGAAAACCCATTTCCAGTCTTCCTTTTTCTTTGGTAAAACATTGGCTTGATTTATAAAGACTTTTGGGGAAAAATCCTCTGGGATATTTAGGGAAGAATTCATTTGTTTCACTAGATTGTCAATATTTTCAGAGTTTTTAGTTCCTGAAGATGAGGCCATGAAAGAGTGTATAATGAAGTTTATGTTGAGGTGTTTATTCAAGTAATAAGAATGAAAGAGGGGTTTTAGATTGGAGGGAGATGTTGTATTGTTGTGGTGCACTTTAATTTGAATTTTGAATTGTTGATCAGAGAGGTTCAGATAGTACATATTGTTGTTTTGTTGCAGTTGGGAAGTTTGCAGTGGATTGCACCAAGAGATAGCTGAGTTGTAATTCAGGGGCCATGCGCAAGACCATGGACTCCAGCTAGGGGGTTCCTTATCAGAGCTGAGATTGTTGATGACCTTGACTACTAGCAATCTGTTGGAGTAGAACCTGTCATCCAATCTAGAACCAAGACAAAATCCATAATACGGGTGATAGATAAGCAAATAAAAACATATTTTTTTGACTTTGGTTTGAGGGAATTTCTTTTTGTTCAAACTATTATCTTCACAGTTCATGTTTATTGTTTTCCATGTGATGGGTATGTACTTTATATGCTGATAGTGACTTAGGATTTGCTCCCTACTGGAAGTCATATATGAGTACCAATTTATGTGGTTTAGAGGTAAGAGGCTGGGTAGTCCTATGTACTTTAAGATTCTCTCAAGTTTGAACTGCATTGTAGCTTCTAGGAAAGTAACTTGAGAGACAGTGATGGTAGTAGTGATATGACTTTGGCTAAGGACCAGATTGAGATCATACCTGTAGAATGTGCAAATGCGTACCTTATGATTCGCATTACAGTTGGTCTTATTCCTGAGATTGTGGTTGAAGTGGTACCTGAAGCACGTGTGGTTGAAGTGATACGTGAAGCACGTGCGGTTGCTAACCATATACTTTGAATTGTATGTAGGCTTGTTCATGAAATTGTAGTTAACATTTTTTGTTGGATGAGTTGTTGTTGGGCCCCAACTTCCTTCCACAGTAATGACTCTGCTGCTTTGTGTTGGATCCATTTGCGGGTCGAAATGTGGTGCCAAAATTGGGTTAGGGGGAGGCAGAATCCGATTCGAGTTCCTGCTTGTGTAGTAACTGCCAAGTGTTGGTTGTCGCCTCGTATTAGCCAATAAACGTGAGTAGCGTACAATAGGACATTGCATGCATCTAGTAGGATCCGGATAACCCAATCTCTATGATGTTTAATTGATGGTTGAGATGCGATAACTATTGGTCTTCCCATCCACATATCCTTCTGGAGAGAGAGAGCAATTTCAATTTCCAGACCTGATAATTCCAAGCATTTCTTTGCCCATTGATTCGATGTCGAAGAGAAGCCAAAATGCTTACCAGAATTTGAATAAGCTTCCATCTAGGAGTGAAGATCGATCGACCAGAGATGTTCCAGTGGTAAAGAAACCCAAGATTGATATGCATGATAAACATGTACTGGTTTTTGACATTCATAGTCAAATAGGCAAGGCCTAGCTGTCGAGTTTGGTTCTCATAGCTGTAGACTGCAGTGATTTGTGTATTTAAGAATCTGATTACCAATAATTTCCATTTCCTCCACTTTGGCACGTGGTAGAAATAAGTAGCAGTAGTGAATCTCCAGAGGCGGATATGCATGAAGTTAAGAGTTGTGTTAATGGTGGCGATGAAGAGAAGGTTGCAGCTCGGGGTTGTTCCGACGCTTCTGGTGGTGTTGGAAGACAAGAGCCTTAGCAGGTTTCGCATCCTCAACTCAGGGGGGTGCAGGATGGATGGGTTCTGCATGTTGTACATCCTGACAGAGGTCAATTTGTTATCAATGAAGGGGTGGTTCTTGTTGGAGATCACCGGGTAGTCTGTGGCGGTGCTACGCAAGGATTCTTTTCTGCACCGGTTCCAGAGGCATACAATGATAGAATCCATGAGAATGATTCCCTTTGCCTTCCAAATGATTCTTTGGTTTTCCCAAACATCTTTATGCTGGCACCTGTGATGCGGCAAATGGATGAAGATGTTTATGATATTGCTATATTTGGTCCTGGGAAGATTATAGATCCGCATGAGATTGCAGAGGATACGGTACTTCCCTTGCCCCAACCAAAGGATGGAGGGAGCTATTCCGTCCCTAGGAGATGTGCCGCACCAGAAGACATTGTTGCTGAAATGAGAGGGGCAGGAGATGATGCAGGAGGGTCTGGAGTTGCACCAGGGGCTTGACCAGGAGGCAGCTAGCTCCTGAACTTTGGTGATGTAAGTATCCCATTTTTTTGTTTTTTGCGGTGTTCTACTTATATACTCCAGACAAGTGATTTTGAAACTAGTGGTGTTGAAATTGGTATCATGTGAACTGGAATTGAAGACAATGGGTGAATGTATAGATGAATGGATATGTTTATGGTTTGTTATAATGTGAGCTAAGTTTGAAATTGTGTATTGAAGTTTTTTATTGTCCATGATTTGAAACATAGCATAAAAGGTAAGGTTTACATGGTTAAAAGGATGAAAAGCAGGGAGGGGCTGTGGAATGGTTGTTATGCAGGTTTTCATGGGTTTTCTGTGTGTTGGTTTGTTTATTTGAGAGCTTATAAGTATTGACCCAAATGTTAGCATACTTAGAGTTCCTGAAAGATATATGTTTAGACATACAATAACTAAAAGATAGGAGAGAGTAGTGCAAATACATACCAGTAGAGTAAACAGACATCAGAGAGGTAGGGAGATTAGCACAAAGGACTAAGAGGTCAGCACTTGCCAGCAGATGAGTCATGACTAGAGTAGCTTGATGAGATCTGATTGGCAGTCTACAGTTGTCATGCTCGAGTTCATCAGTGGATTTACCAGCCTTGCATAGAGATTCTGGAAGGGAGATGAAGATCCAAGAGTGGTTTGATTTTTCCTTTATAGGTAAACTGAGGATGATGGTAAGGTGAGTTCGTAGGTTTAATCTGTTAAAACCAATTAGTAAGAAGTTTCCAGGATAGGCATTGATCTTCAATTTCAAATTTACACCTTTGAAATTGGGTTTAAGGTTATAGAAATTGAAGCACTGCAGAAATCCAGGTTCTAGGATACCAGAGATGGTGATTTGAGGGACAAAACTAATACCAATATTGATTTGGGTAGCAGTAGTGATACCAGTGATGGAGGTGATGACTATGTTGCCTGTGAGGTGTGTGATTTCAACGAAATTTGGGTTGTCTTTGAATTCAGAAGTTGAATTCATCTTCGCAGTTCCAGAGATTACTCGAGTGATTTCTTTCCTTGAGAGGATCCTGTGATTTTTTGATTGATACAGTTGCAGTGACATTGATTAGGATGAGTTTTGGTTGTCATTGGTTAAACTCCGGTTAGAACATCCGGTGGAAACTAGCCGTTGAGTCGACCGTTGAGGGAAGCAGACAAGAACAAAACGGGAGGTTAACAAAGAGGAAGAAGAAACCGGGAAAGGAGAGAGGAGAGAAGGGAGCTCATATTCACATGAATGTTTTTTTTTTTTTTTTTTTTTTTGTAATTATGGATTGTTATATATTTAGTTCTAATTATTAAAGCTTTTCACAGTTTGTGTCTTAGTTTATAAGAAATAAATAAATTTTTGTTTGTTGATAATAGTTGAGATCCGAATCTAAATTTCATAAAATTATCAGCCAATGTCAATCCTCTTTTAGTGGTTTTAACTGTAACAAAACAGTAAACAAAGAGACAAAATTGGCCGGCCTGAAAAGAGGATACCCTTGGCCGTGAGTTTTCCAATTTTTTTCAGTTTTTTTTTTGGAGCTACCTTTCAGGATCATCCTTTTTATGTGCTGGTTTCTCTTATTACATGGCACATGGTGAAGTGACTCTGTAGTTGACCTTTAACGAAGTTCGATTTTTTTTTCTTCTTTTCTTTGACCAGTGCTATGAAGCATTTTTAGACTTTCTAGTGCACAATTGACATAAAACTTAAGCCGTATGTTCTGCTATTCGATAAAAAAAAAAAAAAAACAAGTTCAATAAATTTAAAATCTAATGATTTAGAAGTATATGCTCATTCTGCTTGTATTTTTTTTTCTTTTATCTAAGCAACAAACTGCAGTTTTATCTAATTTATACGAACTTATGCCTCACATACAACCACACACAATCGTATCATTTACATGAAAATATGTTTCATAAAACCAATAGCTTTGTGATATCCGCAATTTGAACTAGTCATGGATTATTTTTGGAGATTTCAATGATTTTACTTCTATAGAGGAAAAGAAAAGGGCAGGGATTCTCCTAGTTTTGTATGAGAGAGAGTTTAATGAATGCATTGATTATTGTGATTTAATCTAGTCTCCAAAAATTGCACGATTTATAAAGGGGATACCAGTCCTACTAACTGCTGATACCATTTCATCGATCCAACAGTCAGGATCGGTGGGATTTTTTTGTCCTATATGAAACGGTATCAGCACTTAGTAGAACTGGTATCCCCTTTATAAATCATGAAAAATTGGTTTGAAAATTCCTGTCCAATGGGTGAAAACAAGTGCATGCAGCAACCACTATGGCCAATTTTTTTATCTAGATTGTAGATTATAGCTAACCTTTGGCTAGTGGGTGCAAGAGATAGCAACATCCACTAGTAATGGTTTAGCTTGCACGAACTCAGTTTCTGTAAAAATAAATACCGAGTATTTGACCCAGTAATTTAGAATCTGTCTTCATTTTCACATATTACCTATATTCTTTTGTTTTTTCTTATTTGTAAGTAGAGTAACCAGTACATATGATAAAATAACAACTCGTTCAAACTTAGTTCTCCTATTTATACATACAACAACAAGTATATTGGATAAAAAAATAACTTAACGAAAACACAATTTTCCTATATGTGATCTTTCTGTCACCGTAAATCCGAACACCGTAAGCTATTTTTTCTTATATAACAAGGAAATACGGACCATCATATTTACTCCACCTAAAAATGTAAATTTCAAATTTTACGTAATACAACTAGCAAAATATGTAATCCTGACTTCGCCACTGACTCACTTCCCTGCGTTAAATTTTTATTTTTTTCCAAAACTAGGCAAAGTGATTTATTTGACTAGTCTCCTAAAAGGTACAAAAATGTTAGGTGAGACTTGAGAGGGCTCTTAGCGGGAAATTGCCTGTGTAAAGCCATAAACAGAACACCACTGGATTTAGCAACTGAAAAGTGAATTATCCACAAAAGACAATATTATACAAAAAAAATAATATTAAAAGAAAAAATTCCAAAAATAATATTAAAAATTCCGAGAAAGAGTAATAATATTAAAAATTCCAAAAAGAACGCTGTCTAAATGACCAAAATACCCTTCAAAAAACAGAACTTCTTTTTCTCTGGAATTTTTGAACTTTCTTTTTTCTAAACTCTTATTCCTCTTCAAAAGGGAATTCGATTCTGGTTTTTGCCGAAGAAATTTCTACAGAGAGAAAGAGAAAAACAAGGAGGAAGAAGAAGAACAACAAGATGTCTTCTTCGTCAGCTACAGTTGGAGTTGACAAAGCAACAAGTGATCTTCTAATTGGTCCTGATTGGACAATGAACATAGATATCTGTGATTCTATCAATAATCATCGATGGTAAAATTCATCGAAACCCGGACTCCATTTTGTTAAAATTTTCCATCTTTGTGTTTAGGAAATAGGGTTCCTGTTAGTTTCTTCAAATTATATGATTGCAGCATGAAAAAATTCAATGTTCTTCAGAGTTTAATAAATTTTGTTGTGTTTTATGACTGTTTTACCCTTCAGTTAGGGTGTAATTTTGGTGATTATGTGTTGAATTTGGATAACTGGGTTTGTTTTTGTTGAATTGATGGTGGTTTTGATTGATGTGTGTATATTAGGCAAGCTAAAGATGTTATTAAGGCTTTAAAGAAACGTTTGCAACATAAGAATCCGAAAGTTCAACTTCTCGCGTTAACGGTATGTGTATTGTTGTTGTTGTGATTTGTGGTAGGGTAGGTGATCGATGACAAAAGGGGTTTGATTATGATGTTTGTTTGCTTTGATGCAGCTTTTGGAGACAATGGTTAAGAATTGCGGTGATATCGTGCATTTCCAGATTGCGGATAGGAATATTTTGCAGGAGATGATTAAAATTGTGAGGAAGAAGGTAAGTTTTTGTGTTTTGCAGTACGGGTGAGTGTGGTTGCATTCTTCAAGAAGGGTTAGTGAAAAGATTTTTGTGTTGGTTTTGTTCAGATGGATATGCATGTGAGGGATAAGATTTTGGTATTGTTAGATTCTTGGCAAGAAGCGTTCGGTGGAGCTGGTGGCAAGTATCCACAATATTACTGGGCATATGAAGAATTAAGGGTAAGCAGCTATTTTCTAAAGTATCTTTCGTGACTTGAATTGGCTTGCTGATTGTAATGATTCGCTGGAAACTTACCTTAAAAGCTCGTCATATCAAGTTAACTAAATAGGGTATTGTTTAAATGGCAGAGATCTGGTGTACAATTTCCTGAGCGTTCAAGAGATGCAGCTCCAATACATACACCGCCTGCTGCGCCTTCAGCGCCAAGACATTCTCAGGCTGGCTATGGAATGCCAAGTGATACTTCACGGAGACTTGATGAAGCTATGGCATCAGAATCGGAAAACTTAAGGTGAGACGTGTGATCGGATATGTTTTTGTTGGCAACTCTTGTTATTTATGGACTTTCCTTATATGGTGTAACTGTTGGGTTTTTGAGGTTCTGCTTCGAGTCGCCTGTTTTATTAAATCTATTTCTATTTATTTCAGTATGGCAAATTTGTATTCTATGCGAAGTGTTCAGGAGCTCCTAAGTGACATGTTACAAGCTGTGAACCCAACTGACCGTGAGGTAAGTAGTTTCATTTTTTCTGAAAATATCTAAACACGTGTATAAACAACAAGCAAGGTCAAGTACCATGCATCTTGGATATTTTTGTTCGGAAGTGAGAAATTATCGAACCAATGCTGATACTGCTTCCACTTTGGAGGATGTTGGATTATGATTAACCATATCCCTTTAAATGCTTTTTGTAGGCTATTAAAGATGAAGTGATAGTTGATTTGGTTAGCCAGTGCCGCTCCCACCAGAAAAAGCTTATGCAGATGTTGACTTCGACTGGGTGAGGATTTCTTCACTTTCTCCCTATTCCTAATGGATACACTATATCGGCATCAAAATTGTTAGTCTGGGTTATGAAACTGCTGAATTAAAGATTTTTGGGTGTTTTTCGTAGTTACATGTGACGTCAGTGCTATCATCTAAATTAATTGGCTTAGCTTCTTATTTTTCTGTTCCATGTTTTCTGCAGAGACGAGCAGCTTCTTGGTCAGGGTCTTGAATTGAATGACAGCTTACAGAGTGTGTTAGCGAAGCATGATGCCATAGCATCTGGATCACCCTTGCCTGCTGAGATGATCAATAACTCGCCATCTGGATCACCCTTGCCTGCTGAGGTGACCTATAATAACTCAGCCAGCCCTGTGCCAACCGAAGTAAGAGATGCCAGTCCGAGATCAAATCCTGCTGCTACTAGTATTGCATCTGCCACAAGTAGCCAACTGGAAGAGGAGGATGATGAGGACGACGACTTTGCACAGTTGGCGCGCAGGTAGGTCACTCGAACTCTACTCCCGGCTCTCTAATATAAAAACTAAAAAACAAATACTATTAAATGACCAAAATACCCTTTAGAGAACTTTTGTGTTTTTATGGATGCAGGCGTACAAAGGCAAGTGCGATATCATCTGAAATTAGTGTCCAGAGTGATGGTGCAGTTCCACCGCCCTCAACATCTAGCCCAAGTAATGCATTGGTTCTGACAACGCCACCTCCTGCAGTTCGGACCAGCACCGCCACAAAAGAACAGGACATAATTGACCTACTGAGCATCACTTTGTCTACAACTTCAGTATCACCTCATGCGCCTCAATCCAACAGTAACCAAACCATGAATCAGGTCCCTTACTCCACCACCACTGAAGGGAATCCCTATGGCTCGCAGGTTTACGCTGAAAATCAAGGACAAGCAACTTATAGCAATTATATAGCACCATGGGCACTGCCCCAACCACAATCGCAACAATGGGTTGCACCACAGCCTCAACCATGGGCTGGACAACAATCTCAACCACGGCCACAGCAATGGGTTGCACAACAATCTCAACCGCAGGCTCAACAGTGGGCTGCGCAACAAGCTCAACCACAGTCACAACAAACACAACCATGGGTTCAGCACCAAGCTCAACCACCACAAGCACGAGCGCAGCCACAACAATGGGCTGAACAACAAGCTCCTCAACATCCCCAACAACAACCTCAAGCTCAGGCTCAGCACCAAGTTCAACCACAACAACCACAGCCTCAACCATGGGCTCAGCACCAAGCTCAACCACAACAACAACAACCTCAAGCTCAGGCTCAGCACCAACCTCAACCATGGGCTCAGAACCAAGCTCAACCACAACCACCACAGTCGCAGCCACAACAATGGGCACAACCAGAATCACAACCTCAGCCACAACCGTGGGTGCAGCAGCAAGCTCAAACACAACCACAAACACAAACACAACCCTGGGCTCAACCACAATCACAGCAGTGGGGTCAACAGCAAGCTCAAGGACAATCACAAGCATGGGCTCAACGACAACAGCAATCACAACCACAACCTCAAGGTGCTCAGCAATCTTTCAATTACCCTCCGCCACCATGGGCAACTGCTACTACTACCACGACGCAAGCAGCTAAATATTTGCAGAGCCACAACTCTTTTCCCGCAAGAGGAAGCAATGGATCAGCTATCTCCGAAGGACACAAACCGTTTATTCCCTCATATAGATTGTTTGAAGATCTGAACGTGCTTGGAAGTTCAGATGGAGCTAGCACCAACTCCCCGAGAATGTCAGGCCAAAGCATGTTGGGTGGAAGAAAGTAAATGAGTGATGATTGATTGTGTTTATATAAAAATCTCACATTCTTTACTATTGTTACTCTTGAAGACCTTTTTCAAATGTCAGCGGCCGTAGTGTATATTTTAGGGTTATCTTCTACGATATTTCGACATCATTAACTTGCATGCATAGAAACATCCACATATATTAGTTACCTTTCCTTTTTCCTCTGTAAATCATGTCAATTCTGTTTTGCAATTTTGCATTTTTGTGTTTTACCTTCGGCAGCATCCTGATGATATGGGATGTTTACTCCCAGATGGTAAGAACTATGATGAAGAGAGTGGATTTTGTTTGGTGATCCTGGATAATTACTTCAAGGGAAAAGCTAGATTTTCACTGCTTCATAGCATCCTGTAATGTTAATGGGCTGTTCAGCATATCTCAGTTCATTTAGCCATTTTGAGTTGCCATCATCCACAAGAGGAATCCATGGAGGACTCCTTCTGAGGCAAAAATGCCACCACCCTCTATAACTGAACATTAGGAATATACAGAGATTTCCATTGCTAAAAAAAATAAAGATTTCATTGATGAAGGACAACCATTTACAAGAAGAAAAGACCAATTCACTTCCAAAGAGTCTAAACACTTAAACTTATATTGTGATACCAAGTATGCTGCAGCTTTTACAAATTGAACAAAGAGATTAAAAATGAAAAGGAAAAATATTTACAGCTTTTACCTATATATATCATCAAATTATTTGCAAAAGCCTCCCATTGGAAACACAGGATTCCAGCCCAACATGTGAGAACCCTCTGCTGCGGAGGCTAATGAATGTGTAAAATATAATTTCCACGTGGGCTAGACCAGTATTCCCAGACACAACTATAGAAATCGGCAGACACTAACCGAACGTCCAGACAGGCGCTCTCTCCAACAGAAGGCATAAATAACTGTCCCAGATTTGATTAACATGACGAGACCCGTATTTACAGATGTGGATCATGAAGAGAAGCTTGTCTAGGTAGGATTTGGTTAGCTACAAGTGTGTTGTGTGTGTATTATCTTGCTTGGGGACTGTCATCCGCATATATGGAAACACAAGCATCAGCAGAACCAGCTGCAAGCAAGGACTGGTACGGGTGGAAGGTGAGATAACTTACGGGACCAATCTTCTGGCCTAATAATGAGGGGTAGTATCGGATAGTTCCAAGTTGATCTCCTGTAAGGCTGAACACTTTGATGAGTTGCTTGGCCGATCCACTAGCAATAACAGGAGCATGCCGATGAATTGCCAAGGCAGTGAGTGAGCCACGGTGGGCGTTAATACTAAGGTAAGCACTGGTTTCTTTTCTAATATCCAGAAACTGAATGTCGCCAGCTTGAGACGCGCTGATAATCTGAACGGAGATTTATCAATAAAATCACATTATTTGGTCAGTGGAAGTACTATAAATCGTGAACATCCCAAATTCAGTAACTGTGATTATAGTTGAGCAGAAACTGAACAAACGTCGCACTTACCTTTGCTGGATCTAATCCAGGTTGAAATCCAATCCCCACAACTCTTTCTACTCTTTCTATGTGTGGCCGTGTTGTACAAACGACCCTAAAAATTTAAACAGGAAGTTACGAGTGAGATTAGAAGGTGGACATTAAAGCTACCACAAAAGAAAGCATAGGTGAAACAAAAACTTACATTTCTGGGGTACGGACATCAAATAACCTGACTGTACCATCAACGTATCCAGCTGCAAACTGGCCCCCATGAACTTGAGAAGCGGACTACAAAAAGAAATATATCAGGTTAGACATCAAATCAAAAATGCAAATCTGTACGTTTCATTTCTCATACACGAACAATATGCTGACCGAGGAGTTCAATTGATATCGAGTATTAGACAACTTGAAAGATTTTAAAGTCGAATACGCAATTCAAGATGAAAAAGAAAGGGTGATAACCATTAAAAATGCTGAATGAACCTAGAAAAGCAAACATTGCAAAAACCGGCACACACACAATAAATGGGACCCCCCTGCTAATCTTCAGGGGAGCGGGGCCCACTAACTATATCTGTCTTTATCGATTTTGGCGATGTTTGTTTTTCTCTGTCCCTCTAGAAGTGTTGAATAAACATATGCACACCGGAGAGAAAAAAAATTATCTGGAGAACAGAAAAAAAAAATCAATCAGAAGTTAAAACTCACCAATGCTGAGATGCTGCTCTCCGGTGATGACATAATAGAATTTAATATCTGCTCTTTATCCAGATCCCAAACCAGGATGGGAGATGATTCCCCAGAAGCAAACTGGTAGCAATGACGAGTAAAAGAAACATCAATAAACTAAGAAACAGCAGATTACAAACCATGTGACCTCGAGTACATCGAGATTCTGCTAGCAAGGGTATAGTGTTTACCAGATATCCAGATTGTTGCTGCCAGTCCACAACAGTATTCATGCTTCGGACACCAGGTTTATGACCCTGAACCGAAGAGAATGCAGTTACAAGCTTCTGGCTACCCTTTGTCATGTAGTCTTTCCATATACGAACATTTCCGTCGGCTGCACCAAAAAAACAACATATCTCTCGGAGTTATTTGGGAATAAATGTATGCCATGTGGAAGTAGGTCATTATGACCACCACACCGCCTTAATTAACATACCAGTGATCAAATCTTACATGAAGCAACAAGAAGCAAGCTATCATCAAGCTCGTTGACCAGGCAAAGCTTAGATATTCCTTTCTCCATAAAGTTGTGGTTGTCAAAGCTATTGAGAAGTGCAGCTCTCTCATAATCCCATATTCTGAGAGGAAGAAAGAAACACAATGAGCAACTACCGATTGCAATTGCTAACACATAAATAATCCCAAAAAGAATTTGGCCAATGCAGTATCAAATTTTAAAAAGAAAAGTGTTTAGCTAAAAGTGAAAGCGGGTTTGTGGGCCTGACGCAAAAATCACCATCTGAAAGCTGGAAACTGGAAACAGAGTTAAATGAGAAACACATGTACCAGTTACGCAATTTACCTGATCCTTTCAGTCTCATCAGCAGCAATAACAACAGGAGAGAAAGGGTGCAGTAAAGCTGTTTTTGTACCCGTTTCAAACCTGGTATCCCAGCTAGCTATTTGATTGTTAAGCTTGTTTATAGCTGCACATTGCAAATGTAACAGAAGTCACCAACAGCCACACACATAGTAAGATTGGAATTGTAGAGAGACAAAAGAGAAAGGATACAAGTGCAAATAGATCATAAAGATATCACTCACAAGAGTGTTGACATTTAGCTATGCGATCAAGGGCAAATCTTTCCCTCTCTTCTCTGCGACCCAATATTTCATCATTTTCATCTGCTCCAGTAAGTAGAGGCCTTGAAAAATGACCACAACTCCAATTGTAGATGGTAGATTGAGGAAGCAGACTGCGTTCGGATCCACCAGATAAAAGCGGATCAGCTAGCCCTGCCTCAGGAGAATTCAGCAGATGTGGCCTGAACTCTAAAGAGCAAACTCTTCGCATCCCGGTGAGGAAATTTTGTCGAGGGGGACTAACAGGTGGAGTTCTAAATGTCAGAGGTATATGACCTGTAAGAATTAAGCCAGATGACAATAACATAGCAGTTATTATGCAAAATAGCCAGAACTTGGATGACTAAGAGGGTTGACACGTAAATAGATATCATAATTACCTGAATTCATGTCGAACCATGAATTTGATCGTGCTAGTCCAGCAAGGTTAGGAGTAGGAGCAGCAGCTGGATGATCACTCTGACGGACACTGCTATTACCACTAAAACGCAATGTCTTTGTAGGAATACCAATTATCGTGAGTATTTTACGTCCAAGTCCTGCGACACGAGGAGATGGATCCTTGGCTAGAGTCCACATAGCCAGTACACACTGAGAATACATTCCGCTATCAGAAGGTCGTGACCTTGAATAATTAATAACCCCATTGCTAGCAGCATCATTTAACAGTATTCCAGAATCAGAATGTTGAGATGAATTATCTGATAATGGAGAGCCATGCATTATTCCTGAAGTAGCAATAGGGCTGCTGGTGGAGACCCTCCCATCTCGGCTCACGGATGTATGATCACTTCCAACCCTCAATACAGGACCGATTTGAGAAGGAATTGTACCTCCAGGCACGTACTGGCTAGTGCTAGGATAGCCACTACTTTGACCACTAATATTAGCCAATGATGGGAAAGAACCAAGAAGAGAGTTGGATAATGGTTTATTGAAGTATGCAGAAGCAGCTGAGTGTAAGCTGTTATAATGGCCGGAAGCAAAGCGTGCAAGAGCTGTCAAAATCATATTTAGCTGACTCAGGCATTGTACAGTAAAACAAGTAAAAGACACTATGTGGAGTAGGGTTTATAGTCACTCACCTACAGCTACCTCAGCCCTAACCACGGGACTTCCATCTGAAACAACATTCAGAAGGCTTTTAACAATATCCAATTCAGCCTTGACCTTTTCATCTTCATCAAAATCTTCACACCCTCCAAGACTATCTCTGAATGAGTCAGATCCAGTTTCAAGAAGGGTACCCAATGCAAACACAGCAGACGCCCTGACCTGCCACAGGATTTGACTTTATTACCATGAAGTTGCAGAATAAAATACTAGTTAACCGTCTCGCGAAATAGAAAATTCAAAGAAACAAACCTCGGGCTGGGGTTCTGAAAGTAGTGTTGCGAGAATCGAAGATGCATCTGCACGCAAACCAATGTTCTGCGCTTCAGGGAAATCCTCCCACAGTTTTCCCAGGCAGAGACAAAGCCATTGAAGAAGTAAGGGCTCTGACTGTGCATCGTTTGTATTATTTGTAGGCTGAAGATGTTTCAAGCACATGTGAATCAAATCTGCTTTAACACAGGCTTCCTGCCCTCGTCTATGAGAATCCACGATAACAGCCAGAACAAATGCAGCCATTGCCCGCTGCTCTGGATATGCATCCATGCTATCTAGAAACCTAATGAAATACTCATGCCCCCCATCCTTCACCAGATCTACCTGACATGACTATAAAAATAATCCACACGAGAGAGAGGAGAGTAACATAAGAAAATTGTAGCAGTTGGGGAAATTAACACACATAAACAAAATAAGTCACAGAAAACATGCCAGACAATATACCAAATAAGGATGCCATGAAACGTATTTTCTAAGAATGCTATATTCTAAGACAAGTATGAAACACAAAAATAGTACAAGTAATGATGTTAGTTCCAGAAAATGTTTTAATAAAACATTAACTACCTAAGCATCATGTTCCCAGATGTAAGCAGGCTTTCCTTAGTCATATTGCACAGCAACTGAAGAAATGACAGACTCGTGCAAACAATTTAGCACGACTATTTTTGACTTTTCTGAAAATACCTTGTCAAGGGCAAGAATCTTTGTCCATATAAATACAAGAATTTGCCTTAACTCCACTGCAGTTGTTTGTAGCAATTTGAGTACATACGGAAAGATTCCAACAGATAAGGCCTACAAGACATCATCAAAGGAAATTAGCTCAGCAAAAGAAAGAAAGGAAGTAGCCCAGGCCCAAAGAGAACAATGCATTACCAGATCAACAGCCCAAGGTCCCATATCAAGGAATCGGCCAAGAAGGACCAGTGCCCGAAATCGATGACACTGGCTGAGCAAAACCTACAAATAAAGAGATGGTTCATATTTATGTATGAGACAGTAGGTATAAACTGTAAACATTAAAAGTGATGCACTTATGGTAACGTAGATCGTGCGTGACCTTTCTTATTAAAATGACAAGACGTGTGGATTTGAAGGACTGGATGAAGACACATAGTAGCACAGGTGAAATAAAAACTGTGGACCTTTGATTATTTTTGTTCATGAACATTAATTCAGATAGGTACAGATCAACATAATCCATTCAATCTCCAAGATAAATGTAGCAAGACTATATGATACGTAACCTGTGAAAGAGATGTGAACTTAATCACCTGAAGGACGATGGGCAACTGCTCCGGTGGTTTTTTATTCTCAGATCCATGATCAAGCCACACCTCAAAAGCCGTCAGTTGTTCAGTGAAAAACGGGCTCGACTGAAGGTCAACACAAAAAGAAAAAAGTTAAAGCCAACACAATGTTTTCCAAATCAAGTTCAAAACCCAAATCTCCTATGCAACGTATTCATATATTCATCTACCTGGAACTCGGCATTAGGTTCTTCAACCAATGACGGAAGCTGCAATAGGCAGAGTTCAGCAGCCATGTCCCACGCGTCCCTATAATAGTTAGGCTTGGTTGGTTAAAATTTCCCAAAACAAAATAAAAAAAAAAAAAGAAAAAAAAAACACGATAAAGAACAACAATATACCACCAAAATTCTCCAGATACATACCACATATGATGCTGATGAGTTGAAGGCAACATAGGATGTGAAATTGGTGAGCAATTTGCAGAACGCATTATCCGTTCAGCGAGTAAGAAGTTTCTGAATAGGCTAGCAACTAACAAGTCTTGCCTGAACAACCTCTGAAAAAGATCTGCACAAATGCAAATTTTGATATTTAACACCCAAGTCACTAAACCAGCACAATACTGGGTAAATATTTATAAGGTAACCTCCTTTGGACAATCAAAATCATTGAGATTGTTAATTACCATGTGGGAGGACATTCCAAGCAATTGTATCTGTCACAGCGGTAAAAATCCAGTTCAACTCTCCCAGAAGTGTTTTCCGGTCATTTTGACGGCCAGGAATTCTGTCTATTAGAGAGTGATCGAGGGTATCACGAAGTAATGATCGTGAACAAAACCTGATGCAAAGAAGAGAAACAATAAAACGAAAAACACGGCATTAAGAGAATGGGACTGGGAAATAGAAGCCAAAAATAATATGATTCAAAGAAAATGCAAGCAGAATGAAATAGAAAGTACCATCTTAATGCCATTTTGATTGGCGTTGTTAGGCAGGAAGTGAACACATCAGCAGGAAACTCAGCACTCTGAGGAAGAGTTTCATGTGCTTCACAGGCCGCCAGTAGAATACAATCTTTTGAATTCCCAGGACCGGAGGAAGTAGAAGAGTTCCAATCTTGACGCTAATTAAGAGAAAGGAACACTGTTTAGCTATAAACACATCTTCTTTAGTACATGTAACATTTAATATAACTTTCACCATGTTGCTAACCTCTATAAACGCATTGACAATCATTCCTGCAGCTGAGCAGTCGAACACATAAATAGAGGGTGTCTTCAGCCAGGAATCCAAGTCGCTAATTGGTAAAGGAATGTACTGGGTGTAGCTCTACAAGCAGTTCGTGTATATGCTATAATTAGAAACTTAAGAAAGGAGACATGAAACAGTAACAAGCCAATACTCTAATAGAGAAAAGTGAAATGCATCAGACCAGATATGGACCTTATTAAAAAGCCAGATTTCACCATTTGCAGTTGGTTTTGGAACTCCATGGCCGTTATAGTGAAAGAGCACTCTCTCACCCTTGGCATGCTTACGACAGGCAAGACAAAGTTTCTTCACTTCATCTACAGTGGGATCTAGTTGAAGCTTATACTTAGCCTGCAAATATCATGAAGCCTATTAAATTTACAGATCAATGGATGAACCAAACAAGTCGGGAGTGAAGAGGAGTCATCTTACCCTAGGCTGCCATCTCTCATATTGGGCAAGCAAGGATTTACCGATTGTATCAAGTGCTTTTGGAGCAGCCATAGCAAATGGATCTGCACAAGGGAAGAAAGTTAAGGAGACAGCATATAATGTAGTTATGACCGATAGGCATAAGAAATGTCAGCTCATATCATGGGTTCATTTGTCTAACTTTTTCCTTCTCAAATCTGATGGTAAAGATGGTTTGATTTGTTTCACCATGCATGTATCAGAACCACTCTATAATTTTGCAACGGTTCAGTCAAAACTCAAATATTCGAATACAGGGCATGTTTTTATCGAAATAAGGTAAATTGTGTGGCTCAGTATTTTCTAACGCTAACGCCACGTTAGTGGGGTTTCTTTAAATTTCATGTATCACATCGCAAACAACAAAATGATCATGCCCAGAACCATTTTGCTGAGAACGACAAAAGGTGTATACATTTAAGTTGTTGATAATGTAGGACAGCAGCATATCAAAAGAGTATGAATACAAATAACATATAATAAGCCCAAACCGAAGAGATGATAACATTACCTATCCAGCACTCGATTCTTGCACAAGGAGATATTTTAATTACATCTGGTGGATCAACACTAATGTTTAAACATAACACCAATGCTACACAACCAGTCTTCATCTGCAATAAATTGTTAACGTCAAACTGACATGAATTTACGAAAAAGATAACTCTCAAGCCTATTAGCAGCATCCAAGTTTACACATACAACGACCATATGAATACGGCCAGTAATAAAAGTTCAGGGTCTGCGCACAAAGAAATTGGGGGTGAAAATTCAGAAGTGTGCGCTAGCAGTTATCACTTATCCTACTATGCCATTAAATTTCTGATTGACCTCCTATTTTTACGATTCACCAAGTACATAAAACAACGATTGTGGCTAAATTGGTTAGGAGGGACAAATTACTCCTTTCCTCTTAACACCCGATAATATCCACGTTTCGTAGATGAACTCTTAACAGTAAAGAATATGTCCTGTTCTTTGCAACGGTGAATACGAAACAACTAACTAATCTAGTTGTTGCTATGGATTCAATTCATTAGTGTCAAAGCTACAGTGATAACTACTACTAACCCTAATTTTTCACAAATTCCAAAACATGAACCCAAAATCACAAAAATGCCAAGTACCAGAACTTCAAATTGCAAAATTGAAAGGACAACAAAAGATTACCCGGTCTTTCGGCCGCCATTTAGACACCAACCCACTCTCAGAAGGACCAGAAGGAACACAAGCTTCAAACGCATCATGTCGAAACTCACATAGAACAATCGTCTGCGGCAAATACGCCATACTCGTGGTACCATTCATACCCGCATTGCCGCCACTACTACTAGCTGTTGCTTCAGAATCTCTCCTAACATATTCACCATCTTCAGCTCCACCACCACCACCACCACCACCACCACCACTACGATTATTACTAATAGAAAGAGAAGAAAACTCATCTAAATGATTAGAAACAGAAGATACTGAGGATGATTGTGAGAATCTAGACGCCATTAGATCTCCCAATGCCATTCAACAAAAATCACCAAAAAATCTAACCCTGCCCTAATCTCGCCACCATTAAAAACAAAATCAAAAAAAATTCAAACCCCAGTATTCAAAATCGCGTTTTCCGTGAACCCTTTGATCGGATTAGGGTTTTCTGTGTGGAAATCTGAAAAAAGACTTAATCAACGAAGCCGCTGAACCAACAACTTAACATAGAGAAACTATGAAGGAATGATAGAGAATCCAGCTCTAACCAGTAAACCCTGGAAAAATCCCCCAAATCGAAAGAAACCCTAGAAGGAGATGGAGAGAATGGAAAACCCTAGCTTTTGGTTGAGCGGAAAAGAAGAGGAGGCTCAGAAGGGGGGGAATGGCGGCAGTGGAAACAACTAAAGGAAAGGAGAAAAAAAGAAAGGATTTTGAGAAGAGAAAACTTAGAGTGTGTTTGTTTTTGCCTATTTTTATTTTTTATCAAGTTTTGTGTAATTTTACCAAAATTGTACTGTGAAAGAGTAAATGTGAGAATAAGTTGGGTTAACTATGGTATTCGAGGCCAGTTGGTCAGGAAACCGACTCTCATATTTATTAGTAGTAGAAAAAAAAAACTGGTCAAATATTTTATAAAATTGAACAAAAATGTAGTGCATTTGATTGTTAAAGAAAAGTTCATCTTCTTTCAAATCAATATTTAAGCAGAATAATTAATTTTTAATCGATAGATATATATTGATGATGAAATTATAAATAAATAAGATTATGCTCAAAAACATACCGAAAACAATCGTAAATAGAAATTGGTTTGTACTTTAAAATCAGTAGTTTAACTTTTTTTTGTCTTATTGAAATTACTAGTAAAACTATTTATCACCAGTATAGTTATATTAATTTTTCAGTTCCCAAACCGAAAATGTACTTTTGAAAAATAAATAGCTACATTCTTGGAAATTACTTAAAAAAAATATGATGTTAAGTTGGGTGTGAAAATCATATAATTTTTTAATCAATTTCTGCCCTAAAAAATTTCTCCACAAACTAATATTTCAAAAAAAAATACTGTGGAAAGAAAAATTAGAATTGCAAAAATTTCTAAAAGAGAAAAATTATAACCGAAAATTATTTAATGAATATACACCCAAAACGTCTCCTATTGGACCGTATTGCCCATGCGAGATTGATATTAGTGCCCTAATTGCTTGGTAGGATGCAGCTCAGCAACAGCCATATTTAGACCTTGAGCTTCTCCTTTACTACTCTTTTCTTTCTCTTTATTCATAAACGAAATAAATTTTGTTTCAAAAATAGATTGATAAGAAAAGTTGATTCTTGACCAATAATCGATGTCATTTTTCTGGCAGTGTATGCATGCGTGAATTAGGCCAGCTCAATTCTCTGCACAATTTCTGACTAGAAAGCTAGTAAATTATATATATATATATATGCTGTAATGAAAGTTAAGTCACACTTACATTCCAAGAAGGATCAATTGAAATTGATGGATCAACAAAGAACAAGATGGATTGAATGAATGAATGAACTAGCTAAGAAGATGCATCAATTCATGATTTGTTGTACTCCAAAAGCTTTGGTGTAGTCACATATTCAAAGTACCTTCATTGTTATTATTATTATGTCATGGGCCATTCCATGCAAATAGATACAGCTAGTTTTTCTTATACCGGTAATTTATCAATTTTGTGTCTATTAGAGCCGAAAATGCCATATATCCTTAAAAGTTCTCTCCCAATAATGTTTTACCAAGCCATTAGTTGACTACAGCTTTCGTGTAGGACTAGTCATTCTTAAATAGATAAATTATTCCTAGATGTAGAGTATTGATAGGCGGGAAACATTTGTAGGAAAAAGTGGAGACCAAGCAAATTAGAGCAACCGTTGTAAGAGCTTTGTAGAGCCTTAAAAAAGAAATACCAAACTAAAGTAATGTAAAATCTCGTGAAATCTACCGACACAAAGAGCCACCTACGAGAAAAATAGGGAAGTAGTTTTCACTCACCGTAAATTCCACGTTGATTGTGTTTATTTACAGATTTCACGTTATTTCAACCTTAGTGATTCTAGAATTATTCTATCGGATATCAGTTTTTACGTTTAAACGAGGGTTATATAGGGTAGAAAAGAGTCCACTAGTGGAAAACAGAAGTTTCGCGACCGTTAGGACAAGTCATATATACGAGTTATACGACTAGTTTTAACCGTCTCTGTTGGGGTCTCTGATAAAGCGTCTCTGTTTGGTACGACCCAAAGCCGTGGGTCTCAGAATAACGACCGATTTTAAGGGTGGCGAGGTACAGACCCTTAACCGTGGGTCTCAGATTTAAATTATAATATAAAAGAAAAATATAGATTCAGATTTGCTGAAATGCCTGAATGGTTAAATCTGAAATAACCTGACTGCATCAAAGTCAAGTCAAGTCAAGTCAAGTCAAATTGAACTCAAGTTAAATTGAACTCAAGTCAAAGTCAAGTCAAATCAAATGGAAGTCAACGTCAAGTCAAATGAAACCCAAACTTAAATTCAAATTTAAACTCAAATTTGAGAATTCCACATACATTCATTTTATCTATTGGGTTTAAAATTACACAAAAAAAAATGAAATTTTGGTTCAAGACAATACATGTCCAAACTAGCTAGCTAGTAATTAAGTTCTAACAACAAGATGCTAATAGACAATAAGCTAAAAAAAACATGTTAAACAACAAAACGATTAGCTCCTCCGATGAAGATGAACTTAGCCAATACTTCATAAATGATATCAAGTAGAGCATCCATGTGTTGTGTGTCCCTGGTTCACATACGACAAAGAACTTCGTTCCTGCAAAGCAAATCAACAACAACACAATGACTTCGTTCAGTTCAAATTAAACTCAACTGTTGTCATAAAATGGATAAGAAAGCCAAACCTAGTAGAAAATGGCATGATGGGGAGTTCTAGTTAATTTCGTTGAAGACGAACCTAGATGCTTTTATCTTCAATTGATAACTCTCTCTCACCGATCTTTTGAATACAGTAGTTTGCCTCTCATCTAACAACCTGGGCTGTGATGTTTTGACAATTGCAGATTGTATTGATATTAGCAAACTGAACTTGGAAGAATGAATAAAGTTCAAAGAATCATGTGTCGTTACCTTGTCTTCTTATGTGCTGGCATCTATATCAATTGTATAAACTTAATTCTCCTGAAATTCCGTATCATCGACTCTGGTATCAGGACGCCTGGAACACTTCTTGAGTTGATAGATGAGCACACCTTCGACAATTTTGCAGCAACAACCTTTTGAATATCTTCAGTTACTTCTTTATTCTGCCACAACATTCAGAAATTATATATCAATAATGTGACAAGCTGAAAACCCCGTTGTCTGTAAAGGCATAGAGATAGAGCGAGAGCATTTAAATTATCTAATTAATAAGAAACACTTACCCTGGTGTCACTCTCTAGAGCGGCTTTAACTGCACTAATCCCCCCCCCCCCCCGTACCTGTATCAAGAATCAGTCGAGAGTATAAGAGTCACTACACATAAACATTGGAAGATCCAGTTTTCATTAAAGTCAAATGACACCCAAACTCAAAATGAAATGAAACTTCAAATTTAACTCAAATTTAAAGTACTTAAACTAAGAATTCATTCATTTTATCCATTAGGTTTAAAATTACACAAGAAAGGATGAAATTCTGAGTTCTGAACAACAAAATGATGAACTAATAGACATTTGATTAAACAACAAATTGGAGATCTCAAGCTTCTGCACATAAAACTAGCCAGTTCATTATTTAAAGATACTTGTATACAGAGAAATACACCTGTAAGATAAGTCAATAACCAAAATGCAATGCAATATCAATTTTTAAAAAGTAACATGCAACTGGTGGGAAGTTATGTGAATGGTTTAAAAGCATGAACTTTATAGACTACAGAGAAAAGCATTTGTATACTCGGTCTTTTCTCTGCATGACGAGCTATATCTTGGCTGCTAATTCAGCTTTCTTCGATGAAGCTGCCTCACAAACCAAAGATCGACGTGCTACTTTCTCTACTTGCTTCAAATCTAAACCACCTAAAACATAAACAACAATGATAGCGAGTCAGTCCGTATTCCCTGTCATAAACAGACACAAGAAAAACCACCAGGCACCAACACCAACAAAACACAGGAAAAAGCACCAACGACTCTATAGAAAACCTGCATTAGCAGCTGCGTACAACAAACCTACAGGTACCTATTACTTAAAATTGCTGACATGGATTCATGTACGATGTATCTCGCTGCTAACTCATTAAAGACTAAACTATGATGAGTAAAAAATGGAGATTACAAGTGGTCCATTTCTATCTGAGTAAGAAATGGAGACCTATAATTCTTCTTCACATCCACCGACATCAGTATTTGTTCATATAATGAAACCAACATGATTCGAGTACGTGAGTATTTGGGAGCCATATCTTATGATGAAGATAATCAAACAACGATTGCAAAAATAAAAATCTAGTGACCCAAATTGAACATGCCCACTGAAATATTCTACAAGGTATGAATACTTCCATATTAACAGTTTTCAATACAATGCAATATGTTGGTAATTTTTACCCAACACAATAACAAAAACTAAAAGAGTTTGAAGCTAAGCATTCACTTTCCTTTGCTGGGAACCTCGTGTCTGTCAAGTGCAACACACTCTAATAAAAACCCCAAATGATGTAACCCTGCAAATAGAAAAATCCAACGATCAGTACAATGGATGATTAGAAAATCACAGTGCACTGGAAGAGAGCAACAAATGATTTTCATAACTAAACAATGCTCATAAATGCAAATAACGACATGAACAAGAAACAAAATAATGAACTTACACTAACAGATGCAAGTATTTCAGACCTACTAAAAGAGTTCTCCCCATCTTGTATCAATCCCACATTTTCTATATTATTTATTATAAATCAAAAGGGGTAACAGTACATAACCATGAACCCAAAAGGGTATGTCTTGGACCAGATGATGATTTTGGAGCCTACGAAGATTATCCATTAAAACCAAAATCCAAATAAGCATCAAGTATGAATATATCAATTCACTAGAAATGGAATGTTGATTCTTACAAAGGCACCACCAAGCTTGTCAAGCACACACTGCTTAAGCGCATTGATCCTCTTCAAAGCTTTTTCAACCCTCTTTCCTGTTACCATACCAAAACTAGTACACATGAAAGAAATAAAGGATATTTTTTTTACATATATATGTAACATATTCAACAATGAACAATAGACATAAAAATAACATCTACTACTGTGGACTATATATCAATCAGTTAAACTATCTTCTCCTTTTTCAATTACCCAAGTTTGAAACACAGAGTCATGAGATTTTCAGTGTGACATGATACATCACTTTAAGATTTCCATCTATTTTTACTGCCCTAAGCCACTAATATATGTTTCACAGACCCACTGAAAGTCGAATAATAACTTTACAACTTAATACAACTTGTAATGATACCTGGAGAAACTAATTAATAACACCTAAAATGATAACAAGGACTACATTCTTGTGATTTACCTGAGTCTGAGCGGTGTTGGTCGATAGTACTACAACTTCTTAAGGAGTAAAAGTCATAGTTGAGCCTGGGATACGAGACTTGATTACAGTTTCTAAATGATGCAAAAGCAACCATTATGTATCAATTTTGGTACGAATAACCAAAGATCATAAATAACTAACCAAAACTTCGAGAAGAGTCAAACAACATAAAAAATAACAATAAGTGACAACTATATTCCATTTAATCCAAAATATATATGGAAGAAGAAATCTTACCTGTGATATCGTCTTTCCTAGATGCTCAGAATTCATCCTATGAGCAAAAAGCCTGTACTCGGGGGGTTGAAGAATGTCAAAGTTTGAGTCTTTGACAATTAGTACCACTGTTGTGCATCCGACTGTAACTAAAATCCCTACCAGGGATCTTGTCCATACCTGCAATACCAAACAAGGAGCATTCAAAAGAGAACAATGTGCACATCAGCATAACAAACTAAGTTTATTTATCACTTTAAGAGAAATGTCTCAAGGTAAGGTAAGGAATAACAGCTTATCCAAACCTTCGTAGACAACACAGAGCCATTTGATCAGGTTAGCAGCAATTGTCTCTTCCTTGTTTGGGAGGTGAAGTCATGCAATACAAACAATAGCTAGATTCCACATCATGAAACTGGCAGGCCCTTAACTGGTCCACCAAATTATGTTTAAAGACTAAATTCCATTCATGGGTAGAGATATCCCTGGCAAAGAAAACCAAACAAAGATTTTAACAAAACTCTATTTTTTAAAATAATAGTAACTAACCATTAAGCTTATCAACAACTTCATGAGCTTCATATGGATATTTATATCGAAAAAGGAAATGAACACGAATTTCCAGTCCTAATTCAATATGATAGCATCCAATTCCAATATTTTTTAGTGCTTAAAAAGACTAGCAAACAAATCACTGAGGCCCACAGAATCTAGTTAATCATCTCTTTGGGATATGAGATTGTAGTGATCAAAGGGGAGAATAAATAAATTCCAATCAAATAACTGAACTTACCCATATCTAACCCAGTTGGAGCTTCAAGGACTCTCAGGGCATTCCTCTATGGTTAGATATGCCTGGCCTACCTTTCTCTCCAAATCCATCTGCAGCCAAGCATACAAACACCATCAAAAAAGGTCCACAACCAGAGTTACAAAAGCAAATGAAGATCGAATATGAATAGAACCTACAAAAGCCAGGAATTCTTGATAGTTGTTAAGAGTCAAGAAGCTTTTTCTGCCTACAAAACAAGAACAATAAAACCCCAAATTCACTCATTCAATCTTCAAAGTGCAAAAACTAAAACTCAAACAAAATCAAATGAAGTAAATCTATCAAATTCACTTGACTGAAATAGCAAACCTGAGTGCGTGCAACACAGTACTAAGTATTTAGAATCACCCAATTCTTGTATCATCAGAATGTCGTTGTACACAGAAGATACGAAAACATCGAGTTAACAGCTCCTGAAATCGATCCAAAAACAGCTCCTTTAAAAACTAGTTACCACTAAAACCCATGAGATCAGATTTTTTATAAAACCCACAAAAACAAACTAATTAGCTCACCTTACAGAACAGAAGCAGTGTAACCAACGATCTCTTAGCAAACTGAGCCATCTTTTACTTCATCACTACCACCACACTATCGTTATCAGGAATGACAACACGAACCAGTTGAAGTAAACATCAACTCTAATGAACAAAAATAACACTTCAATCGAAACTACAACCAGGAAAATCAAGAGCTTCGAAATTCACCCTAACCCTAATATTAAGAATCAATTTCTATAGTTGAAAATGATGAATAAAATTGAGACATAGATAATTACCCCAATGATTCGTAAGACGGAATATATGACTCCGCAAATCTCAATTAGGTTTCTCTATATTCTACACAGAGACTGATCTCAAAATCACACTCTCCCAATCCATCAAAACCCAATCTCAAGCTCAATCTGATTAATCAATCAGTCGTGATTTCAGAATTCTTTTACAGAGAATTAACCAAAACTCGAAAACTCAACAGCTCCGGAGACAATTTCCCAATCTGGAAAACCAAAATCGAATTCATCATATCCAACATCGAAGTCTCATACATCCTCCAACAACCAAAATCAGATGCACCATCAGACTCCAAAGAACACAAGAAATCGATAATGGGCGATTTCACTTGCCGGCACGCAATTCTGGGCATAATGGAAGACGATCTCACAACACACAGACTACCATTGAAATCGATTATTTTTTTGAGGGTATTGACTTCTATTTCACCTTCCGGATCTGGATCCATTATAGAAGAAGAAGATGGTGGTGGTCGATCGAGAGAAATTTAATGTTTAAACTTACGGAGAGAGGAAAGAAGGGCGATGCATTCTGCAGTGAGTTAGTGAAACAGGTATGGCTGAATAAAGATAATGGATACGAAGATAGAGATGAGTACAGATACATCGATAATAACGAAGTCACGATCAAGCCGTCCATTCATCTAGATCGATGGCTCAAATTTCTAACATTTTCAGCCGTTCATCTGACTACATATACATCACTAATCATGGGTAGTAGAATCGGTCTCTGAACGAGGGTAAAATAGTAAATATTCAGAGACTGTTTTTTAGGGATTAATTTTTTTTTTGTATTTTTTATTATATCAGAGACCGATTTCTTTAGTCAACAGTCTGACTACCGTGAATGAGGGTCTCTGATGTGGGTGGTAAAACACCGATTTTCCACTAGTGGTCCATGGGCCCATCTTGAGAAAAACAGGGAAGTGGTTTTCGCCCACCGTAAGTCCCACATTAATTGTATTTGTCGATACATTTCACGTGATTTCAACCATGGTGATTCTAGAATTATTCTATCGAATATCAGTTTTTAAGTTTAAACGACAACCTAATCAAGGGTATTTAGGGTAGGAAAGAGTTCCTGGGCCCATCTTGAGAAAAATAGGGAACTGGTTTTCACCCACCGTAAGTCCCACATTAATTGTATTTGTCGATGGATTTCACGTGATCTCAACCATGGTAATTCTAAAATTATTCTATCGAATATCAGTTTTTAAGTTTAAACGATACCCTAATCAAGAGTATCTAGAGTAGGAAAGAGTTCCTGGGCCCATCTTGAGAAAAATAGGGAACTGGTTTTCACCCACCGTAAGTTCCACATTAATTGTATTTGTCGATGGATTTCACGTGATTTCAACCATGATAATTCTAGAATTAAACGTTAACCTTAGTTAAAGATTCTTAGCGTCACGCATTTTCTTTCTCACTTTCACAACTTTTTGGAGCTCGCAGAAAATATCTCAGTTATATACAACCAATTATAGCCAAGTCTATAATCCTTGTTGAAGCAGAAATTTATCCTGATTTATACGGTTTTGAGGGAAAGTTTTTGTTTCACCACAACCACAAGGTTCTATAGTTGACAACACCGTACACTTGTGCATGACATTTGGAAGCGACATTGCAGGGTGCACTGACTTTACTTGCCAACTGACAGCTGATATTTTTCTTTTATCTTGTAAATCATTTGAGTTTTTATTTTTATTTTCGTCCTGATTTATACAGTAAAACTTATTTTCTTGCTCCTACCTAAAATCGCGTCTCTTCAACTCCATCGGGTACCATTATTATCCCAAAATCAACTTGGGTAAACTGGAACCTTCCACGAAATCGGCAATTAAGCAATATAGTAGTATTATTCCCACCAATCCAAGTTGGAATTTCCGACACAAGACAATCTTCTTTGGGATGACATCCATGAAATGACGCATGATCCAACTCAATTAAGAGTCTTAATCAAGAGTCATTAACATTAACAAAACAACTTAATTACTTGACCCTAGACTTGTTCTTTCTTCTCCAAAGCTGCATTCCATCACCTTCACGCATGCTTTATACGCACCGCCCACCCAATTAACTTATTATTATAATTTCGTGTGGTGTGGCTGCCCTACCTAAAAAGTTCAACTGCCCTATCAACATTTCTTAATCCATATATAAAGACTATAAATATTCTCAATAAAGTTCCACTATATTCTCCAACAAAATGTGGTGTTAATGAAAAGAATTTTCTCTTTTAGATCAAATCTTTGTGATTTACATTTGTCCAATTCATGCATCTAGTACTAAATGTTGTAAGGAAGAAGTATGACGTCCCGTAATTTTGTTCATTTTTTTGGTTTATGTACTTTTACTCCCTTTCTCCGCAAAACTGGCCGGCATATGTGGCATGGTACAAAATGCACATACCAATTACCTTATGAAAGCTACAAGCTGGTTAGATGGACAATTCGTTTGGCATGAATGCTAGGGTAAAACAGTATTTGTGTGCACTTCGTACGCTAAAATGCATGCAAATATAACTATAATTAAGTGGTAAGGTTATTGGGCGATGATATCAATCACTTGAGTTAATCTAAAATTAGGCAGCAAAAAATCTTTTTGCATTGGCATGTCTGGATTGGAGCCTATATATAGATCCCCATATATATATATTCCTATAGTCAATGAAATATTCAATCTCTTTGTATATGCCCAATTCTTCTTTGGTTCTTTTATTCACATTCTGACTACACTACCTATAGATCTCCTTTTAACAACAACTTGCAAATCCAACTTCCACATATAATTGGTCTATGACATGCCGATTTGTCCAATTATGTACCACCTTAATGCAAAAGCATCAATTCCCATTGCTCTAAGGAGTAGTTCAATGAACATCATCAAATCATCATAGATACCATCCCTCCTATACAAATAGGCATGTGGAAGTTGAATAGCTTGAATCATATCTTTGAACTTTCAAATCATGATAAGTAAATACGGATGAAGGCATCTTTGCATAGTATGGCAATGCGTGTAATCGATTCGTTTTGCTTTTGTCACCTCACTTAGCTTACAAACCGTTCTCTTGTCAGATTTTTATGACTCCGGTCTGGAGACAACACTCCTGTAGTATTTCAGCGACTGTTTTGCGTCGTCTGGTACAACGGTTAGTGTCACTTGAGGAAATTAAAACAAAAACTTTACTAAAAAAGAAAAAGGTTTGTTGGGGTAAAGTGGACACCATCATGGTGGGAAATTAACAATTAGTTTATAAATATTTTTTTGGAACAGTGGACGTGGAGAACAGTAGGCAAACAATTAGTTTAATGATCAATCACTAAAACATGCATGTGATCACACAACAAAGCTTCACTCCTTCCTCCATTGGGACAACACAATAACATGCAATTTGACTAAACAAAGGCTGGTCTTGCCCATGCAGCTCTATAGCAACAATTCATGCATGTGTGAGTACTTTAAATAATGAACGTTGCTTGCTTCTATACTTGTATTAAAATAGATGGTACCAAAACACTAATAGTACTAATAACTTTAAACATCTACATGATATAGATTTTCCTTAACTAATGTAAAACATCTCAAGTGTTTCTTCTTCCTTGTGCCCTTGACTTTTAAGGTCATGATGATAAGATTACAACATGTTATGACGACTATATGTCCCGTGATAGGTCTTTTTCATGGTACGCTAATGTCTTGGAATATGCTTCTAAAAATGCAATCTAGATAATGTGAAATGATGATGAGTTTTAGTTGGTCCTTAAAGGAGTTGTTAGGACTTTGGACCATCAAATTGAAGGAGGGGGTCCTGTGGATGGCTTTATAATGGACGGTTTCGAGTCCCATTCAACATGTACTTATTGATAAAAATTGTCCTAGAAATCAAATATGGGTGCCAATAATTTTGATGTGGAATCATTAATTAGCATAAGCCAACTCAACGAAGGACCCTTTACAACTAATAGAGTATTCATGTAGGTTCATGTGAATGATGTTATTTGGTTACAACGAAGGACCCTAAATTATGTCTCTCAACATCATGCCAACTTCTTCATGGAGTATTAAAAATAAAAATTAGGGTCTGCATTTATGGAGTTCATCTGTTACCAAGCTAAGGTAACTGATATTAAGATGTCTATCTATGCGTTTTATCATACTTTGTGCCACCCGTCACCAATTCGATCTGAAGTCAGAAAATGCTCTTCGTTTACTGTCCCTGAGGCCGGGAAGAGGAGTTTTCATTCAGTGTGTACATGTTCTCCATTTACAGACGAGTCGAGTAACCACAATATTAGAAGTTCCAATATTATCATGAGAACATACTCTCCCTTTCTTAATGGGCTGATATAATTCTTTGGTTTGGTCGTTCTTTGTACAGAACACTCATGAGAAAATTTCGGCCCAAATTTGACACAAGTCTGACTGAACATCATCAGCATTTCGCTTCCAAAAGTTCGTTTCTAGGCGTGATAAATTGCATGGAGATTTCGGAGATCTACTGGCATGATGTTTTAATATGTTGTGGGAATTGGTAATAATATGCACCTTCAACATCCTGAATTGAACTTTTCTCCGAGTGACTGAATCCTCTATGTAACATAACTACTGTTAGAAAATTTAAAGGCGGTAAAAATTGTGTAGTACACTGTAATCAAAAGAAAATCACATCAATCAAATTTCTTACTATGATTTAAATTCTGCTCCATGACCCCAAAGTATATTCTTGTGGTCTTGGATGATAGCTTTGGGGCAGGGTGCCACTTATGACATCGTAAATTAGGATGCACACAATTTTCTACTTTTGAGTGATATCTTGATGAATATTTTGCACTTATATCATTTCTAAATCACAAGCTTTCCATTCCAAGCTTACTTGTATATTTATTCTTGCGGCAAGTATGGGGTTTGCCTCAGGTGCCAAGAGGTGGTTACCACGGTAATCGGTACTATCCAACAGGCTCTAGAATTGAGAAATACCAACAAAAACATCATGTAATTTTTTTAATATTAATCCTCAAAGTTGCTTTATTGTTCGTCTTGCTTCCTTGAAGCTACTGATGCCAAGTCCGATCTGGCCAATCAAACCATTTTGTGAACTAAAATACAAAGGGGTATCATACAAGTTGGATCGGATAAACAAAAACAAAAAACAAGCATATATTAAAAGAGAACCAGCAACATGTATTACAAGAAAATCTAGATATTGCTACACCATATTTTGCCACACTTTCAATATAGGTGTTGCAAAAGCAAATTTCTAGTCGCAGTATTTTTCATCTGCAACTAAAAGCTATAATTTACTGCTGCAAAATGAAATTTTTACCACACAATTGTAGCAAAAGTGTGAAAAAAAAGTATAATCTCTTGCTGCAGCAATAAAAATTGGGTGCAGCAATAGACATCTTGTTGCATACGTTATCGCGACACTAATAGGGGCTTATACCATAACCATCATTGGATGCTGCAATATATTAAGTTTCTTGTAGTGATAATTCAACATGGGAAAGGCCTTTAGTGAACAGGTAAATTTCCTCAAATTAACAGTAGCTTCGATCCACTGATTTAAAGAAATATTATGTCTCGTGTTCCAGAGCTTCTATACCAAGAACTATCCTTTAAGAGAACTTTTCTTAACCCTCTCTCTATCGAGTTCATCTTTAAGTATGGAGTTTTCAGCTTCCAAATCGAGAACTCTTTTATCTTTCCGGACCATGTTGCTGTTGATTACCTCTTGAAGAGAGGAAATTATTGCTTCCAACTCGGGAACTTTCCCCTCAAGAGCTTTTTCTGTTACAGATTGTCGACTAATACCCTGTAGACTCCAGAAAGGCGAATTTGGTTGTTCATGTGACCAGGTACCCGTACATGTTTCAAGATCCCAGTTGATCACCAAACCTTGAGAGTTTATAAGCTTAAGGATATTCCCAGGTTTAGGAAAGGAAGCATTGGAAGCCTCGAAATCGCTCTCTTTATTATTGTCCAGACACAAATGCTTACAGAAACTTAATTTTTCTTGCTCTTTCCTGATATGTACCCCAATAGGGTTACCAAATTCTTTGGTAACTCTATATATGTGGTGAACATATTGAAATATAAACAACTGAGGATCTGTGTACCACGACATAGTAAGTGTTGACAGAAAAGTGAGAGTGATAATGAAAGAAACTCGACTCGATGTTATAAAGGGAAGAATCTAGCCTGTGAAAGAAATGAGTGAAGGTTGAATGATTGTGCTGAGATTGTTTCACAACTGAAAGTCTCAGCTATTAGGTAGATACCCAAAAGACTTTGGCTTTGGTATATGTCGGGCCAATTGGCCAAATACACACCGGCTGCACATCCAAGTAATGACGCATGATCCAACTAAATTAAGTGTCTTAATCAAGTATGATTAACTAAAACAAAAAAACAACTTAATTACTTGACCCTAGACTTGTTCTTTCTTTCTTTCTTCTCCAAAGCTGCATTCCATCACCTTCACGCATGCTTTATACGCACCGCCCACGCAATTAACTTATTAATATATTTCGTGTGGTGTCTGCCCTACCTAAAAAGTTCAACTGCCCTATGAACATTTCTTAATCCATATATTCTCAATAAAGTTCCGCTAAATATTCTCCAACAAAATGTGGTGTTAATGAATTTTCATTTTTGATCAAATCTTTGTGATTTACATTTTTCTAATTCATGCATGTAGTACTAAATTCTGTAAGGAACAAGTATGATGTCCTATAATTTTGTTCATTTTTCCGGTTTATGTATTTTCCCCCGTTTTTTCTTTGCAGGAATGGATTCTGGCATGGTAGAGAAAGCACATACCATATGGAGGCTATAAATCGGTGGATGGACAATTCGTTCAGCATGCATGCCAGTGTGCATTTTGTACACGAAAGATATGTGACATTATCATTGTAGTACAGTAGTAAAATTATTGGGTGACGATATTGTTGACATAAGTTTAAAACTGGTCGGCACTGAATCCGTTATCGATCAAAAAGAAAAATCAGTGAGAGACTATACTTTTGTATACTTTTGAAAGTAAAACAAAAGATTACCCGGTCTTTCGGTCGCCATTTAGACACCAACCCACTCTCAGAAGGACCAGAAGGAACACAAGCTTCAAACGGATCATGTCGAAACTCGCATAAAACAATCGTCTGCGCCAAATATGCCATACTCGTGGTACCATTCATACCCGCATTGCCGCCACCACCACCACATCATGTCGAAAATCGCATAAAACAATCGTCTGCAGAAAATACGCCATACTCGTGGTACCATTCATATCCGCATTGCCGCCGCCACCACTATTACTAGTTGTTGCTTCAGAATCTCTCCTAACATCTTCACCATCACCGCCATCACTACGATTATCTTTCTTTACAATAAGAGACCCCAAAAGAAACATATAACGTCATCACAATCATTCTCATTTGTGGTTAAGCCACGTCATCCTATTTTTCCATGTCATTATTGTCAACTCATCCCAAAAGATGCATCTTAATTTCAAAGGTTGCTATCCTAACCGACACTAAATTTCCCAAGAGATATATCGTACTTCCAAAGGTTTCTTTCTCAAGGAAATCCTAAGTTGTTAATAAATTAATTTCAAACGTTGCATTTCTGTTTCAGAGTTCTCCAAAGTCCAAACGACGCATCCCCTATGGTTATTTTTCGGACACTATAAATATAAGAGATAATGGGTTTACCTTCATCTTCCTTAATGAAATCTCTTCACGGGAACCTCTTTTTGAAATATTCATCACCATCTATTGAGATTGAGCTTTATGTTCTTCACTGCAATCATATTGAGAAAACAACTCAATTTTTTAAAGACGAGAATCTATTGTTAGGAGCTCATTCGGAAAGAGGCAATCAGGATTTCCGTTATGTGTCTAGAAGTTATTCAGTCTATAACCAAGATGTTCATGAGAAGGATTTCCATTATGTATCTAGAAGTTATTCAGTCTATAACCGAGATGTTCATGAGAAGGACCAGTATGTATCTAGACGTTCAGTCTGTAACCAAGATGTTCATGATGAGAATAATATGCTTGCAAAATTGTTTGACATGACAATAGTAGACAGGTTGAGAGATTCCAGATTGGTATGACAAGTAACTCTAATAAGATCTAATATTTTTCGATGACAATAGTACATAGAAAAATATGGGTGTCATAATACTTGAACAACATGTTATGAATCGGACAACTACCTGAATGGCTACAAAGAGAGGTTTGAAAAATCTCACCTAAATGGCTACAAAGATTGGTTTGGAAAATCATATTTGATGCCGACGAGATTGGGGATGGTCAAAACCAAGAACGAGTAAAAATATGGACTGTGAGAGAGGAGAGATTACCCAAAAAAAAAGATGCAAAAGTCTCTGTAGGAGACAACCATTGGAGGCAGTACCCACGGTATGATTAAAGTTGTAAAATACACACCAATCTGAAATGAATTTGTGACCTTTTCCCTTCAATAACTTCTTTTGTTTGACTCGCACTGTAACATCTAGAATCGATGCGCCAAATTCTCCTATGTGCGTACCAAGATCTTAGATGCCTTTGGAAGACCAATAGATGGCAAGGAGAAAGAGGGTGGAGGATGCCAATGGATGTAGGATGGTAAATTGCAGACTTTACCTGTTTGCAAAAGAGAAAGAAACAAGTAGATGAGTGAACTCATTTGGAGAAAAATTTTGATGGGGGAAAAATCCGAAGGGGGCATGGGGGATCAATCACAAGCTGTCATTTTTCTTTCCATTTTTTGATAGATTCCAACCAAATTATGTTATGATTTGATACTCCTATTTTTCCCTTTCTTTAAAATTCTTATTAACGACCTATATTTTTTCTCCTTAAGAGCAACTGCAGTGGACGACTAAGAGCAAATTTCTAGTCGAATGGGCTGGCGTAGTGAGATTGGACCATCGATCAAAATTTGATCAAAGAGTAAAACCCAGACCAAATTTGGTCGGCGATCAAGACCAAACCCAGATATAGTTGAGCGGTCATATAATTCACGCCCCACCACCAGGCGGTTATATAATCTACGTCCCACACCAGGCGTACGTAAAGTCCCCGCACCACACCAGGCGTACGTAAAGTTTACGCTTCACATGGGGCGTACTTAAAGTCTACGCCCCATTTTTTATTTTATTTTTTAATTTTGTATGGGGCGGGCATTATACCCCCGCCCCATTCTTTGTTTCCCAAAATATTTTTGTGGGGCGGGCTTTATACCTCCGCCCCACTTCTTTCTTTTTTTTTTTTTTTTTTTTAAGAATCTCCCCAATCAAGCGGACGTATATCCCACGCCCCACACCAGGCGAATATATAGTGTACGCTCGATCAAATTTGGTCTTTCACCCGTAACGTCAAACACCAGACTAAACTCAAATTTGATCGTTTGTTTTGGTCTTTGATCTTTGGTTATGATCGTACCACTGTGGACGCTCTTAACACCTTAAATATGTTTTGAAATATCGATAAAAAAGGAGAAAATCTTGATGATCATAACTACGATATATATTCAAAGTAAATATATGAGATCTCCAGGTATATAACACCTTCATAGGCGTTATAAAATTCATATGCGTCGTCGTCAGAGTTAAATGTTCTTCCCATTATGGTTTCGTCATCTTCCATAGCCTCCCCACTCCCCAGTAAGAACAATCTCATTAAGTTATCTGCCACCATAGATTACCTTGGATTAGCAGTTTCGTTCGGATCAAATGAAAAAAGCATCTCCTGATCTTCCATTTTGTGGACATAAAAACGAAGTTAGGTTAAATTTTGAAATTTGTAACTGGAACCAAAGCATAAAAGTACATGGCTAATAATAGCAAAGTCGGTTCCAAACTGTCTCATTCAATGGTAACGGTGTGATGCTAGAGTAGAATACTATTACTGAGCAATTCAAGAATCACCCAAGATCAAGTACTTTTCTTAAAAATAAAAATGATTCAAGAATCACACAATTAACTTTTGTAGGGAAAAAAAAGTAGGCAATAACACATTCGCAGTTTCAAATGTTGCCATTAGTAATGGCAAACAGCTAGAAAAGATCATGTCGTTGAGCCACTCAAATTGCATTTAACCCACGATTAAAAACCCAAAAAAAAAACCAAAGCATATTGCTTCACTATGTCACAGAATATGTATGCGATATAGATATAGTCAACAATGAATTCAAATATATTTTAGTAGAGGAAGGTCCAATACTACGCCGCACTTAAAGAACCGTAACAGAGGAGGGTCAAATATATGTTAGATTATTAATAAAATTTTAATTGGTATTAGAAATTTAGATCAATAACTTAGCTCTACCACTTTGAAGAATCGTAACAGAGGAAAAAAGAATTTAGGATGCTATTATTAGGAGAGACCTTTTTTTGTTCTTTCTTCCCTTTTGCAATCTGTTTGTGTTACGTTAATTTAGGTTAGTTAATTTATTTAGATAACTAACAAGATTTGGTTTGACTTATAAACTGTGATCAGGACGAGGAGAAACCGAGCATGGAAACAATGGCCAACTTCGAAAGAATTTACAAAGAAAAGAAAGGGAGGAAAGAAAAGAGAAACTTTAAGGGTGTCTCCTCTGGAACAAGGCGGTTCTGTGTGTGTGGCAGTGCTCCCGGAAGAATACTAATACTCCAACAGAACTTAAAAAAGAACATCAACTGTATATGATTGCACAGAGTTTCAATGACAAACTCGAAGTGTGGTACGTTTCTTTTATAAGTTTGATAAACTATACGTTTTGATTTTGAAAATGGTCAACGACAGAATAATATAAATTGTGTTTTTCGGTTAAAACGTGTTAGTGCAAATATTAACGCCAGTAGAGTGAATTCTTTAGCCTTCTCGCTCAGAAATCAATGCTGAATATGCTTAGATTTTAGAATTTTTTGATGAAGTTGTCTTAACAACAATTTTTTTTAGGATAATAGAACATTCAAACATAAAATTTTAGTTGTTATTATTGGTGTTCAAAACAATAGGCGTTGATCCAATACACAACTAATTGCACAAGGAAGTTAAAAGAGGCACAACGTTGGTGGTTCCCTTTCTGCTTGGTTTTTGAACAGTTGCAGAAGCTAATATTAATGAAGATCATAGGAGACTGTCTTTATTTTCTCAAATTTTATGAAGTAAATGAAGAGCATCATGCTTCCATCTCTAATATTACTTAAAAATTACGTTTCAGAAAACAAGATTTCAGAGCACACATAGACTTCCAATATTATGCATCCGGTGCGTATGCACCGGGTTAGAGGCTTGTTACTAATAGAAAGAGAAGAAAACTCATCTAGATGATTAGAAACAGAAGCTACTGAAGATGATTGTGAGAATCTAGATGCCATTAGATCTCCTAATGCCATTCAACAAAAATCACAAAAAAAATCTAACCCTGCCCTAATCTCGCCACCATTAAAAAAAAAAAATTCAAACCCCCAGCATTCAAAATCGCGTTTTCCGTGAACCCTTTGATCGGATTAGGGTTTTCTGTGTTGAAATATGAAACTGACTTAATCAACAAAGCGGCTGAACCAACAGCTTAACATAGAGAAACTATGAAGGAATGATAGAGAATCCATCTCTAACTAGTAAACCCTAGAAAAATCCCCCAAATCGAAAGAAACCCTAGAAGGAGATGGAGAGAATGGAAAACTGTTAGGGTTCTAAACCTAACTAAGAGATAAGTAACACAAAACTTAGACAAAATCAAGCAAATAACCCTTTTGATTTGGGGTAAGCAACCTCAGAATAATAAACAGATTGAAAAAGAGAATTTGTATATTGATTGAATGCTTAAACAAACTCGAGTTCTAAGTATTTATAACTAAACTTGCTTGCACAACAAGTAAAACTAATTAAAGAAAGAACGTAACCAAACTAAAGGTTGTCATAAATAAAGCAGTTGTTCTAAATAAGAAATTATGTTATGAGAAGAAACTGGCATTGCAACATCCCACTGCGTTTGAAGAATGGCTTGTCCTCAAGCCTGAAATTCAGGGAAACGAGCAAAAAGTTTATCGGCATCCTCCCAAGTGGCATATGCTTTTGAGTGATTCTTCCACTGAACTAACCATTTGGTTCCAGCATAAGTTCCTTTCTTGTACATCTTTCGCTCCAAAATAAGATCTGGTTCCCATTTATCGTAGTCAATAGCAGAAGGAAAAATGGGTTCAATAGTTGTAGCAGATCCCAACTTAAGTTTCAATTGAGAGACATGAAACACTGGATGAATGCAACTAGAAGCTGGTAACTCTAGTTTATAAGCAACAGGTCCAATTTTTCTAAAACTCGAAATGGACCATAAAATTTTGGTGAAAGCTTAGAAAAAGACTGATTTGCTGCAGTTGTTTGTCTATAAGGTTGCATACGAAGATAGACAAAATAATTAACTTCAAAGGTTTTATCTGTATGATGGGAATCTGCATAAATTTTCATTCGAGTTTGAGCATCAGCTAAGTGAATTTCAGAAGTTTCAGAGTATGATCTCTAGCTTTTAAATTGAGTTCTACATCATTAACAGTAGTAGAGCCTGGTAAATAAGCTGAGATTGTTGGAGGAGAACGACTATACAATGCTTCAAATGGACTCATCTTTATGGATGAGTGATGACTTGTATTGTACCACCATTCTTCCCATGGAAGCCATTTGTTCCAATATTTTGGTTTAGTTCCAGCAAAAATAACACTCCAATGTTCTATTTGTTACTTCTGTTTGCCCATCAGTTTGTGGGTGATATGCTGAATTTCTACACAACTGAGTGTTTTGTAATGCAAACAAAGCCTCCCAAAAATTTCTCATGAATATTGAATATCTATTGCTTATAATTGTCTTGGGCATACCATGTAGTCGTACCACTTATTTCACAAAAACATCAGCAATGGTGCTGACAGAGTAAGGATGTGACAATGGTATAAAATGAGAATACTTAGTTAAACGATCTACAATAACCAAGACATAGTTTTTTCTATTGGAATTGGGAAATCCATCAATAAAGTCCATAGAAATATCCAACCAAACATCTTCAGGTATGGGTAGAGGTTGTAAAAGTCCATGAGGAGCTAAAGCTTATGACTTATTGCGTTGGCAAATATCACATTGAGTAATAAATTCTTTGATGGTTTGTTACATACTTTCCAATGAAAATTGAGTTGCAGGCGTTTGAATGTATGTAGAAATCCAGAATGACCACCAAGAGGATAAGAATGGAACTCCTGAAGCAATTTGGTACACCAAGTAGAGGAAGGATCTACTACAATACGCCCTTTGTAACGAAGAATACCATCATTACAAGAATATTTTGACTCCCTAGTTGTAGACTGCTGAAGTTTGTTGATAAGATCACCCAATTCAGCATCATTATGACATTTAATTATGATTTCATTAATTCCTTCAAACACAGGAGCAGTGATTGATAGTAAATGAGTATCAGCTAATCTGGAAAGTGCATCTGTAGCTTTGTTTGAATATCCACTCTGATAAATAATTTCATAGTCATAGCCAATGAGTTTAGATAACCATCTTTGCTGCTCAATAGAAGATAATCTTTGCTCCAAGAAGTATTTGAGATCTATGATATGTGTAAATTTTAAAGTAACGGTCAAGAAAATAAGGTCTCCACTTTTGCACTGAAGATACAACGACTAACATTTCCTTATCATATATGGACAAAATCAAGTTTTTTACTGATAATGGTTTGCTATAAATGCAATAGGTTTACTAGATTGCATTAGCACTCCTCTTTAACCATTTCCAGATGCATCACATTCCAAATAAAATTCTTTAGAAAAATCTGGCAATGCTAAGACATGAGTAGTAGTTAAAGCCAATTTTAACTTGTTGAAATCTTGTGTAGCTTCATCATTCCAAGTAAAAGAATCTTTCTTCAAGAGGTTAGTCAGTGCAACACTAATTTTCCCATAGTCACGCACAAATTTGTGGTAATACCCTGCTAAACCCAAGAATCCTCTGAGATCTTGAATTGTAGAAGGAATTGGCCAATGTGTAATGGCTGAAATTTTTATCAGGTTCTACTGCAATCCCATCAGCTGAAACAATGTGCCCAGATAACCTATTGATGTCTTAGAAAATTCATACTTAGATTCCTTGAGAAATAACTTATTTGTTCTGAGTAGTTGAAAAACAAGCTGTCAATGTTGAATATGTTCTGACATGGAATTGTTGTAGATTAATATATCATCAAAAAAGACAAGAACAAACTTGCGAAGATAAGCCCGAAATATATCATTCATTAAGCTCTGGAATGTTGCAGGTGCATTAGATAAACCAAATGGCATGACTAGAAACTCGTAATGGCCATCATGAGTCCTGAAAGTTGTTTTTTCAATATCTGAGTCAAAAACTCTTATATGATGATAACCAAAACGCATATCCACCTTCGAAAAAACCTTTTTACCATGTAGCTCATCTATCAATTCATAAACCACAGGAATGGGAAATCTATCTTTCACAGTAACCTTGTTTAATGCTCGATAGTCGACACACATACGCCAAGTACCATCTTTTTTACGTACCAACAATACTGGGGAAGAATAAGGGCTAGAACTTTGTCTTAAGAACCCTGCTGTTTCAAGTTCTTTCACTATTTTCTTAATTTCCTCTTTTTGAAAGTGAGGATATCGATATGGTCTAACATTAATAGGAGTAGTGTTTGGCAGTAGAGGAATATGGTGATCGTATAATCTTGAAGGTGGTAACGAAGTAGGAGTGCAAAAAATATCAGAAAAACTAGATAGAAGTTCTGAGATTTCAGTAGGTACCTGAAAAAGCAGTTTCTAGAGAATCAGAAGTAAAAACCAATTATAGAATAATACCTTGATGTTTATGATGAATAAGTTTCTACGTTGAGATACTGTCGAGCAACATAATTGAAGTAGAGTTATTACCAATAAGAAGATAATCAGAATCAGCAGATTTGAATCGCATATGTAGTTTTGAAAAATCCCAACTAATATTTCCCAAAGTTCTTAACCAATGAACCCCAAGAACTGCATCACAACCACTGACTTGTAAGAGATAAAATTCTCTAGAGAAGCTATAATGTTGTATCTTCACTGGAATATTTGCACATGATCCTTGAGTCTCAATAAATCCACCATTACCCATCATTACACGGATAAAAGTACCACCAGATTGATCAACAAAACCAAATCGCTTAGGAATTGTTGGATGTAAGAAATTATGGGTGGATCCAGAATCGATGAGAGTTGTAATAACTTAGCCTTTTAATATGTCATTGAATTCTCATTGTGTTGGGAAAAAGAGAACCCACAAGAGAATTTAATGAGATAGTAGTGTCAGGTTCCTTTGGACATGAATTATCAATTGCAGATATCTCATTAATGAGCTCAACATCTTCTTCAAAGTCTTCTGGAGCACCTTCCAAAATAAGTAACTTAGGTTTTTCACATATATGACCTGGTTTGTAAAACTGATCACAGTTGAAACAAAGACCTTGATCTCGTTTTGCACGTTGTTCTTCTAACGTTAATCTTTTATCTCCAGGAGGAATGGTATTTCTTTTATTTGGTGTACTAGCTGAATTGAGTACTTGTTATTAGAGCATTGCTCAGTCGAACTCGCATGCGTTTCTATCTCAAGCATGTTTGTCAAGTTTAGTTGTCAAAACTATATTTCTTGATTTCTAGACTACTTATAGATAAGTCTCGGTTAGGACATGTTAGTGTAGTTGAGCTCCAGACTCCATGGCGATTATCTTGCAAAGACGAAAGAACTACTCAAGGAACCAGCGAAACTTCATCCGACCAAAAAGGTATGTGAGACTTGAACTTATCTATCACTCAAATGTCTACTGTATCTCCTACTCTTGAGACAAAGTCGTATAAGTATGATAGTTTTCATACATACACATTTGATATTTCGAGTCGAGTTTACTCGTCTATCTTTTATCCCGAAATGCGTGTTGGTAAAGCTTTCACTTTAGACATTGTTCATCTTTATCCCGTGACGCAAGTCATGAAGATGTTTTGATCTTGAAAATAGCTTTGATGACGATAGTCGTGAATAACGATTATTATAACATTACAGAAGAATGTTTCAATGATTGAAATGTAGAGTTGAGAATACGTAACCAACTATGGATATAAACATATATAGTGTGTTCACATATTAGTGTATAAATCCATGTGCCGGAAACCAAGTGTGTGTATTCGTGCATACGTATTGGCGAAAGAGATAGCCTGGGTACGCGTACGCGTACTGGCGGAAGTTTTCTAACCGAAAATTTCTGCTGAGTTTTGTGAACTTTGCAAACTGGAAAACTATCACCTTAGGTATGCTTACCCGTATGCGTACCCTCGGAAATTTTCGAACCGAAAATTTCTGATGGGTTTACAAACCCAATTCCGGTAAAGCTAGAGTACACGTACCCGTACGCGTACCCAAGTTGGTTATATCTCAAATCGGTAGCTCATGAAATAAAAACAATAAATCAATAAAGAATGCAATCTTTGCAAACCATGGCTATATTGTTCATGATTGATTCAAGTGAATGAAACCGATTTTGTTTTAATTGTGTCTATTATAAAGATCTAAGCAATTAACCAACTCTTGAACTAGTTCTTTTGAAGTCATTGTAGCTAGTTATTGAAGAAGATGAATATGGTTGATATGAGAGTTACTCATGTGGATAACCATTGGTGAACCATTTGTGAACCAACCAAATGTACACGTTTAGGTACGGTTACTCAAACCTAAATGAAATACATTTCATTTGTGTGTGACAAGCTAAGTTTCGATCTAATGGTTGAAAGATATTAGCTTGGGAAAAATCAGGTTGATCATCTAACGGTGAATATTGAATGCTTTGTTACTAAGCTAACTTAGATTGCAAACCCTGATTTGAAAACTATATAAGGAGGACTCTAGCATCTGTATAAAACTAATCCCCAAACCTCCTGTGTGCTACTAGTTAGTTTTGCTAAAGTCGTTTCTCCTTTAACCGTAGGTTTATTCTCGAGACCCTGTCGGTTAAACAACTGAAAGACTTCATTGGGATTGTGAAGCCAGAGAATTAGAATATCCGACCTTTGGTTGTTGATTTAAATTTATTGATCCTTGGATATTGGTCTTTGGTACCATCCAAGTTATTCCTTATATTTGGTAAAAATACTCGTTGTTTGTTATTAGCTTGAGTAAAGATCAAATCAAGAGAAGAGATATTAACTCCTTGATATACTTTTATCTAGATTGAGTCTGATTGTTTAGTTGATTCTCTAAAGAGCGTATCGGAGTTAGTCCATACAGATTGCTAAGCGAAATATTGGGTGGTGTTGTTAGACTCCCCGCCTTTTCACTTGTCTGAATGGAGTTGGACGAGCAAAAGTCTTGAAAGGAGAAGAATTTGATTGCAATACCTCTTCCTGTTTAGTGGCTTTTGTGAAAGCTAAATATAAAGTTGGTGGCTCAAGTACTTCAACAACATATCGTATTTCAGTTTTTAATGATCGTATAAAGAGTTCAATAATATGTTCTTCAGGTAAATCAGTAACAAAATTCAGAATTTTTTCAAATTCTGCAATGTGTTCACGTACTGAACCAGTTTGAGACATTGTAGATAAAGCCATACGTGGATTGACAAACTTTTTATCTGCAGAACGATCACAAATAAGAGAAAATAAGTGCAACCAAGTAGGAGCCATTACCTTTCCTTGAACCCATCTATACCAAGCATTATCGACTCCTTTAAAGTGAGCAGTAACAATGGATATTTTGTAAGCTTCACCAATATTATGGAGACTGAAGTATTGATCAGCTTGAAAAATCGATCCTGTTGGATCAGTGCCATCAAAAGTAAGAAACTTCAAGTTGATGAGTGTTGCTCGAAGAGGAGAAGTATTGTCAAGGTTAAAACCAGCAGTGTGACCATACGCGCCATTGTTTCCATTGTTAGTATTTCTAGTAGAAGCTCCAAAACCAGGTGGAGTTTTTAGAGGAAAACGTGCCAGGAGAATGGAAGTCATATTTCTGGCAATAGTGTCAGCAAGCGTTTTTGTGTCTTGCTTGTTTGCTTGTATCAGTGCAGCCATGTCTTTCTTATGAGCGTCCAATAATAAAGCCATATTGGTATTACTAGAATCCCGTAGCTTAGTAAACATGGCATTCATAGTTGTTGTCGTAGAGTTTGTTTCCTCTTCATGAGTATCAGCAATAACCTCCATGAACTTATTAACTGTCTTGTTTAAAGTATTCATAGTGGTGGTGATCTTGTTTACCTCTTCAGTGATTGTCACGATGAACAGCGGAAGCGAAGAAGAATTTTTTTTTTTTGTTGATTTTTGAGAATAACCGAACCTGCTATGGTTCCAGATGTTAGGGTTCTAAACCTAACTAAGAGATAAGTAACACAAAACTTAGACAAAATCAAGCAAATAACCCTTTTGATTTGGGGTAAGCAACCTCAAAATAATAAAAAGATTGAAAAATGTATATTGATTGAATGCTTAAACAAACTCGAGTTCTAAGTATTTATAACTAAACTTTCTTGCACAACAAGTAAAACTAATTAAAGAAAGTACGTAACCAAACTATAGGTTGTCATAAATAAAACAGTTGTTCTAAATAAGAAATTGTGTTCTGAAAAGGAACTGGCATTGCAACAAAAACCCTAACTTTTGGTTGAGCGGAAAAGAAGAGGAGGCTCAGAAGGGGGGCAATGGCGATAGTGGAAACAACAAAACTAAAGAAGAAAAAAAAGAAAGGATTTTGAGAAGAAAAAACTTAGAATGTGTTTGTTTTTGTCTATTTTTAATTTTTATCAAGTTTTGTGTAGTTTTACCAAAATTGTTCCATGAAAAAGTAAATATGGGAATAAGTTGAGTTAACTATGTATGCGGGGCCGGTTTTCCAGGAAACTGACCCTCGGTTTCGTCTTGTTTGCTAGAAAACCGACTCTCATATTTATTAAGAGCAAACAAAAGTGATCAATTATTTTACAAAATTGAACAAAAATATAATACATTTGATTGTTACGAAAAATTTATCTTCTTTCGAATCAATATTTAAACAAAATAAGTAATATTTAATCAGTAATTATATATTAATGACGAGGTTATAAACATATAGGACCATGCTCAAAATGCAACAACAATAAACGTGAATAGAAATTGGTTTGTACCTTTAAAATCAGTAGTTTAATTTTCCGTGTTACTCGGACTACTAGTAAAACTATTTATCACCGTTATAATTATATTAATTTTTCAGTTTGAAAATTGAAAATGTACCTTCAAAAAAAAAGTTATCTTTTGTGAAATACTTTCGAAAATATGATGTTAAATTGGATGTGAAAATCATATCGTTTTTTTAACTAGCTTCTGCCCCGAAAATTTTCTCCACAAGTTAATATATAAAAAATTACTATGGAAGAAAAAATTTCAAGTGCAAAAAATTCAAAAAGGAAAAAAAATTAAATTACAAATGCAAATTATTTAATGAATATACACCCAGAACGTTTAATGCCCATGGGAGATTGAAATTGGTGCCCTAGTTGCTTGGTAGAACGCAGCTCAGCAACAGCAGTACCCCCACCATATTTAGACCTTGTGCTTCTCCTTTACTCCTCTTTTCTTTCTCTTTATATATATCAGAAACGAAATAAATTTTGTTTCAAAAATGGACTGACTAGAAAAGTTGATTCTTGACCACTAATCGATGTTATTTTTTTGGCAGTGTGTGCATGCGTGAAATTGCCTGCAGGCCAGCTCAATTCTCTGCTCATTTTCTGATTTAAAGATAGTAAATTATCCGTATATGTATATTCTGTAATGAAAGTTAAGTAACACTTAGATTCCAAAAAGGCTCAATTGAAATTGATGGATCAACAAACAACAAGATGGATTGAATGAATGAACTAGCTAACAAGATGCATCAATTCATGATTTGTACTCCAAAAGCTTTGGTGTAGTCACATATTCAAAGTACCTACATTACTATGTCATGGGCCATGCCATGCAAATAGATACAGCTAGTTTTTCTTATACTGGTAATTTATCAATTTTGTGTCTATTAGAGCCGAAAATGCCATATATCCTTAAAAGATCTCTCCCAATAATGTTTTACCAAGCCATTAGTTGCCCACAACTTTGGTGTGAGACCAGTCATTCTTAAATAGATAAAATTATTCTTAGGTGTAGAGTATAGACAGGTGGCTATAAGGGAAACATTTGTAGGAAAAAGACGACACTAAGCAAAGTCTTATTAGAGCAACCAGTGTGAGAGATTTGTCTCGCTCTACATGAGCGTTGATAGACATATTTTTGTGTCCGATTTGTCTCGATTCTATATATTGTTATGGCTCATTTTTGTACTTATTATGGTATTTTATTTATTTGTAGGTATTTTTGGCTAATAAACATTTTTGGAAAAAATTGGCTCGAAAAGTTGTCGGAAAGCACCCGGAGGACATTTGCTATTCAGACTCTCACTTTCGATAAGGGGTAACCTAATTACTAAGGGGAATCCAGTTTCCAGGCATCTGCTAATCGCACCCCTACTCTGGATAAGGGGCAACCATCTTCAACATTCGAAAACCAGAAAATTGGTGGGAAAATAGTGCCGTTAAAGAACAGTTTTGGTGATCGTGATTTGGAGGAGTTTGAGGTCGATTAAACCTCTGATTTTCATAGGATAGACTCCTTATGGGTCTAGGAATCTTATATGGGTGTTTAAATCGATTAGAATGGGCTCAAACGACGAATTTTTCTCACAACAAGAAAATATGGAAAGTCACGTGTGTGACCTGTTTTAGGGAATTTTAGAGTGATTAAAACGCTGTAAACCTTCCCAAAGATTTGTATCTATCTAAGGAACAATTTAGAATAAAAAGGAAAGATCAAAAACGCGTAGAAATCCTAAAACAAGAAATTATCGCAACTTGGCCGTGAAGAGAAGGAAAAATATTTTGGAAGATTTGGGAGAGATTTAGTCGGTATTTTTGATATAAATAGATGTCTTGGGTCATATAGAAGGGGTGTCGAGAGTTTGGGAACCTAAGGAGAGCCAGATAAGAAGAAATCAGAGCTTTACCAAACTCTGTTTCTGCTGCTGCTGCTGTTGAAGAAGAAGAACGGCTGAAAAACATTGACCCTCGACAGACAGTCGCAGAAACGTGTCGCTGTTTAACAGCTGAAGACATTAAGCTGTTCAGGGCAGTCTTATTTCAGGGCAATCTTAAATCAACGACAAAGCAACAGTTTTTCTGTAACAGTTCCATTGTAACAGCTATTTTGCAATACCAATACAATGTTGCAAACAGTCTGTGTTATTACCTTTCACTCTTTGAATCATCTTTTGAGCAACAAACACATATTTTGAGATCATGATTAATATGAGGAGCTAAACCCCATTGCTGAGGCAATAGAGGAAGTTATTTTTCCAACAAAAAGTGGTATATTCTATTTTATCTTTTTATTTGCAATAATTATATGATTTTTATTTGAGTGATTGTGATCTATTTTGATGGAGTATGCTCAGTTTTAAGACTTTTGATGCTTCATACTTGGTATTTACAATTATTACTTTTGAAAATCTACTTGTTGCAATATTTTAGAATCAAATCAAACAAGAAAATTGCATAAATATAAGTATTGGTTTAATCACTTTGAACTTGGAAAATAGTGGAATCTTAGCCTCAGTGTTTCTTTTAGTATTTATATCATCTTTGATTGAATTTGCTATAATTTTTAGTGAGTTTTCTATTTTAATATTAGGATTTAAGTCTAATTGATATCCTTCACAAGTCTGAGAATCGAACCACTTTTACCACTATCTACAAATCACATCAAGCGTAAATAAGGAAATATCAAGTGAAGTAATGTTAGATATCGGAATAAAATTTCGTGAAATCTATCGACACGGAAAACCCCCGGGCCTACCTAGGAGAAAAATAGGGTAGTGGTTTTCACGCACCATAAATCACACATTGATTGTATTTATCGATAAATTTCACGTGATTTCAACCCTGGTGATTCTAGAATTATTTTATCGAATATCAATTTGCGTTTAAACCTTAACCTAATTAAGGTGCCTAGGGTAAGAAAATGTAATGACTCATCCCTTCACCGATATTGTCCCCACTTCGGTTATCCGACAGTGCGAGGTTTTCAATGGGCATCGCTGCGGTAATCCAGCAGAAAATTCCCGGATGGTCACTCATCCTTGGATTGCTCCTCCCGAGCATGATTAACTGTAGAGTTTTCTGCCAAATCTAGAGCCAACTATGCTGAAAAGGCCTCGGTGATAGGAAAGGACAAGTCATTACTTATACTCCATTCGGCCAACCACTGCAGAATATCGGGGTATTACAATAACACCACCTTAAATTGGAGCCTTCCTCGGCTCCAAAATATATTCGCAAGCCCAGATTTCCGACGTTTCGTGCCCCTCATGAGAAGCACCTGGACCAACCCCATCCAGCGTACCTTCCCACCCTCGGCAGGTAATCCGTCGTCGGCTCTGATACCATTTGTAATGACTCGTCCCTTCACCGATATTGTCCCCATTTAGCCACTGTGGTTCCGGCAGTGTGGGGTTTTCAACAGGCATCCTTGCGGTAATCCAGCAGAAACTTCCCGGATGGTCACCAATTCTTGGATTACTCCCGCCCGAGTACGCTTAACTTCAGAGTTTTCTGCCAACTCTGGAACCAATTGTGCTGAAAAGGCCTCGGTGTTAGCAAAGGACAAGTCATTACTTATATTCTATTCGTCCAACCACTGCCGAATATTGGGGCATTACAGAAAAAGTTCTTGTCCCCGGGCCCACCTTGAGAAAAATAGGAAAGTGTTTTTTACCCATCGTGGTTCCCATATTGTTTGTGCCTGTGGATAGATTTCACGCGATTTCAACCCTGGTGATTCTAGAATTACTCTATCGAATATTATCTTTTGCATTTGAACGTTAACCCTGACTAAGGATTTCTGGGATGTCAAGAAAATAATGCATTTTCTTTCTCACTTTCGCAACTTTTTGGAGCTCAGAGGAAATATTTTCGTAATACATGACCAAATGTAGCTAAGTCCATAGTGGTTTCTAAATCATAACTTTTTCCACATTTATAAGGTTTTGAGAGTATATTTTTGTTTCCCTATAACCACAAGAGTCTATGGTTGACAACTTCGTATACTTGTGACATTTGGAAGAGATATAGCAGGGTTAAGCTGATTTCACTTGCCAACTGACAACCTATATTGTTCTCTCTTAATCTCTTAAATCACTTAAGTTTTTTCTTTTTTATGCAAACCGTAGTTTATTAATAGAGTTAAGAGTTTACATTGTAGTCCATATCAATTCACTCTTTTACATCATGAGGAAGAACAGATTGATATGTAAAAGATGACTTAGATGTTATAGCTTTCTTATCTAGCTTATCAGCAACACCATTTGCATCTCTTTTAACAGAGATACATTTCCACTCATCTAATTTTCCTAACAGATATTTATTGTCTAAGATAAAATGATTATTCATCGAATGAACATAAGATGTTTGCTCATTGATTGACTTAACTACTACCTCACTATCACTCTCAAAAACTGCTTTATTATAGTTTCAATTTATTGCAAAAGTAACAGCTGCTATCATATCTACACACTCTAGTTCCTCCACTTTTATACCTTTCTTCATTCCTCCATCAAAGTACTTCCCTTGAACTCCAATGCAGGTACCTGCAAAATCCCTAACAATTAGTCCAATGCCTGTTTGAGAATTAAAATGCATAAATGAAGCATATAAATTGATTTTTAAAAATCTAGGATCAGGGGGCCTCCATCTTTGAACCTGTGAGTGAACATTGTGACTGTTTGAACTATGAGTATTCAAAACAGTGAGATTATTAATCCCTGCAACTGAAATATCCCTGTTGGGATTCTTATTCTGAATTTTTTTAGTGCATCTATCTTTCCAAATCATCCATGAAGTAACCATAAGAGTGTTGTTTCTACCATCCCTTGTAATAACAGAGCCAAAAAATAGCTGAGCACCTACTGGGAACCAAGAGATAACCCAGTTCCTAAAGGAGCCATGCTGTCTTAAAACTGTGCTCACATTTCTGCTAACCAAACAGATATTGCATAAGGACAATCTAGAAAGAGATGATCACAAGATTCAACTACATGGTTATATAAGCTACAATGAGTTTCAATGCCAGTCTTATAGCTAGAAAGCTTGTCTCTAGTAGGAATAATATTCCTAATGCATTTCCAAGCAAAAAGTTTTACTTTATGAGGGGTTTGAACTTTCCAGAGAGATTTCCAACCTGAGTTGGGATTGTAATGGAACCTGCAGTAATGTTAGTTCCTTTATTCAACACATTGTAGACACTTTTAACACTGAATTGACCCTTTCTATCAGGCAACCAAATATGATTATCCTTACCAGTAGCAGGCACAGACATATTAATAATTTTTAAGCACAATCTTTGTCAGATAGTTAATAGATTAAGTGAACGTTCCAGAATCTAGTATACTCTATAAAAAGATCAGAAACATAAGTATATGAAACAGTGTTCACTAGACCTTCAGCAGGAATAGGTGGATGATCAAGACCAACAAATTTTAGTTCTGGTACCACACCCAATAGCCCAAAAACTGTTATCTTTTATTATATCGTTACATTTATAAATGCCCCTCCAAATCCAGGAATAGTTTTCATTGAGCTTTTCTAAATGAAGAATGCTACAATCTTTAAAATATTTAGCACTCAAAATTTGCACCCATAATTCCCCATCATCTGTGAAAATTTTCCAAACTAACTTGCAAATGAGAGCAGTATTAAAAGTTTCAAGATCTTTAAATCCTAAGCCTCCTAACTCTTTTGCTTGATTAATATTATCCCAAGCTACAAATTTGATGCCTTTACCTGTCTTATGACCACACCAAAAATTAAGCTGAAGAGAATCAAGTTTACTAAGTAAAGTTGTAGGAATTTTAAAGAAAGCCATTTGATAAGTTTGCAAAGAATTCAAAACAGATTTTATCAAAGTAGACCTACCAGATTGATTTAAGGTGATACTCACATAATTTTTAAGTCTAGCCTCAAAAGATTGCACAATAGGATCAAAAGATTTCAACTTAGAGTGTCCTAGCAATAAAGGTGCACCTAAATATTTCTCAGAATCGGTATCAATAGACATTTGAAGAGATCCAGCAAAAAATTCATAATATTCAGGGTTTAGATTATGGCTAAAATAAACACAAGACTTATCAAAGTTTAGCATTTGACCAGATAAAGTACCAAAATTCTGCAAAAGCTTCAAAATTTCATTAACATGTTGCATATCAGCTTGACCAAATATGAGAATGTCATCTGCAAAAAACAAATGAGAGATAGCTGTAGAGAGAGGGAGACATTCACCACTATCCTTCAATAAATCATTTCTCTCCCAAAATGGCAAACAACTGTAAAAATGTTGCAGCATTGTATCTTATATGATATATGAGAAAGGAGAAAGCATGTAGATTTTAACGGAAGGAAACGGGAGGAAGGTGTCATCCTGTTTTTTCTTCCCTCCATTTGTGTCAAAAAAGTACGAACTGCCTATAGGTAACAGGTTAACCATCGTGGAAAGTAGGTTATTTCGGATAATTAAAACGTGGGGTGGAAAATATGATATATGAGTGGCGTACGATGCTACAGTTTACATCAGCGTCCGAGTATATGATGTGATGCCAAACACCTAATGAAGAACTTAAGATAATGTTTTTCTACCAATATCATAGGATCCTGCCCCACAGACAATATTAGGTACCCAACAATCTCAACTGCACTTAATTTTGTTACATGTATTAGAAAAAAAATCTACAATATAGATATCATATAAATATTATATCACACTAGTTTTTTACTTGAATTTAGTTTACAATTAATCCATATCAGATGTAAGATTATTTGCTTTTTTTATCTGTGATTTTTTACATTTTTCCTGACACGTGAATAAATTATCTTGTCAAACTTATCAACGGAACACTTATTACAGAAGGAAAACCCTTTTGGTGGACAATTAGTTCATTTGTGTCTTAACCTGATTTTAGCAGTTGTTAGCTCATGAAGGTTAGTGCGTCTAAAATTATGATCAGTTCAATTACTTTATCGATCCTTCCTAGTTTACCTTTTAAATGAAAAGAAAAATTAGCAAAAGTTTACAACGAAATGTTCCACTAAATTTTTTTTAATTATCAAGAAAGAGAAAAAAATTAGGATGTGAACACTAGTATATTAAACAAGCAATTTGGAAGATTGATGGTGTATGCGGAGTAATTTGAGTTCTTTTAATTTTTCACAAAATCTTATTTTGCCAAAAAAAAATAAGGACAAAGGGAGTACGATATCACTAACAACACTTATTAAGTTTTTCTTAGAAAAATGAAGAGTCTAAGTGAATAACATATCATATTGATGATTTTATTTCACAAATAAATTTTAAGGTAAAATTAGAAAAACGGATGTATCATTTTCTGAGCACAAAGACCATTCTCCTCAAGATGTTATTATTGATGAAAAAATAAAAAAAAATTTATGGGGAAAATCGCTTAGTTGTTTCTCTGATACTGTAATACATGATGTCATTTAAATTCGAGATTGAAAATTTTTTAATCCTCCGTAATTACCTCTTTCTATTTTGTTTATCGTCTTGAGACTTCTAGATTCTCTCTATTGTTGTATATTTCTTTGGCTTTTGTGTTTTAGCAGAGTTTTCCTTTGTGATTACTATAATCTCTATTTAGCCGAGTCAAAAAAGAAATACGAGTATTATTTTTCTAGAATGGAGAGAGTACTCGGGTGTGAGCTTTTATAGATACAACGAGAAATTAAACAGATGTAATGCACAAGGTATTTTGTTAACGCGGTGTGCAATTGAATTCGATCGACATTCTGTTGGCCTCCTTCTTTATTTGAGTTATAGAATGGAGGAGTTATTAAAAGAAAAAAGAAGATCATTAATTAACAAAACATTAGCAAATAGTCTGCACCCCAAGATTGGGAACGTTCAACCAAAGTAAAAGATAAGGTTACAACATTAGCAAAGTTCAAAAGGATCATGCGTCCTCGTGATCATCATCTTTATGATCCTCTTCGATTCCGGTATGCTCGCGGGAACTTTTTTCATGATCCTCGTCGGTTTTGGTATCCTCGTCAATAGGTGGAAATTCATTAATAGTAGGAATTGATCCTTTGGCAGCATGTTCAGGCTCATCATCAGAAAATACTTCAAGATCCAGAGAAATGCGAGGAATCACTAGTGGAAAATAGAAGTTCTGCGACAATCAGGACAAGTCATATATACGTGTTATACGACTACTTTTAACCGTCTCTGTTGGGATCTCTGACCCTAAGCCATGGGTCTCAAAATAACGACCAATTTTAAGGATAACGATGTACAGACCCTTAACCATGGGTCTTAGATTTAAATTATAATATAAAAGAAAAATCTAGATTCAGATTTGCTGAAATACCTGAATGGCTAAATCTGAAATAATCTGACTGCATCAAAGTCAAGTCAAGTCAAATTGAACTCAATTCAAAGTCAAGTCAAGTCAAATGAAAGTGAAAGTCAAGTCAAAGTCAAAGCAAATGGAAGTCAAAGTCAAGTCAAATGGAACTCAAAGTCAAGTCAAATGGAACCCAAACTGAAATTCAAATTCAAACTCAAACTTGAGAATTCCACATTCATTCATTTTATCCATTGGGTTTATAATTACACAAAAAATATGAAATTTTGGTTCAAGACAATACATGTCCAAACTAGCTAGCTAGTAAGTTCTAACAAAAAGATGCTAATAGACAATAAGATAAAAAAAAACATGTTAAACAACAAAACGATTAGCTCCTCCGATGAAGATGAACTTAGCCAATACTTCATAAATGATATCAAGTAGAGCATCCATGTGTTGTGTCCCTGGTTCACATACGACAAAGAACGTCGTTCCTGCAACATACACCAACCACCAATACCATAAATGTAATGTTCAAGGTATAAAGATCATGTAAACAACAGTTGGCTCATTAGTCAAAATTAATATCTGTAGCTGACAGGGAAATCGAAGGCAGATACAAAGAAATGGGTTGAATCCTTTGGAAACTCATGTGTTTTTATTTTTTGTAAGTAACGACATCACAGGGGAACAGATAGAATAAGGCAACAGATAAAACTCAAAATCAAATCACAAAAGGAGGTTCAAGTTTTGTTTTCAACTCACATGTGTGGGCAGGGGCAGCTACATTCCAATCTACCAGAAAGTAACACCAGCTACATTCCAATCTACCAGCTACATATATGCCGTCAAGATGTTCTTTGTAAATTCCATCATAAAGATGACAAATCTCCATAATCAGGTACAGTTTACCCTGCAAAAAACCACAAGTAGTGGATTAGGCCAAAAGACGACAAATCTCCATAACTGAGTGCATGTTTTCTCATAAGTGCATATTGAATTCTAAAGACAATAGGCTCTGAATTGAAGACTGAGATTTAAGGTAGACTTACTCCACCATCAAAAGCAACAGGCTTGCCAAAACGACTCAATTCCGCCTCTAGTTCAGCAATACTTTTATTAATTATCGACTGGAGGCCTGGGATGCGAGACTTGATTACAGTTCCCAAGTGCTGCAAAATCGACCATTATGCATCAGTTTGAGTATGAAATAAACCAAAGCTCATAGATAACCAAGTATAATTTTAGGAACAGCCAGACAACATGAGAAAAAAAAATCATCTGATTGTCCCTCTGCTCTGTTCCACAACAAACGTGAATGATAATACATGTAAAATTGCAAAAATTAAACAATTTGGGCTGCAGGGTAAAGGAGAATGAAATCAAATTAAAGGAAAAATCTCTTTATTAGTGACCAAACCATTGTCTAATAAAAAGGTCCTCAAATTAAAGGAAAAATCTCTTTCTAGGCCTTTTGTACATTCTATGTTATACCAAATTTCATAGAAACGAAAAACAAGAAATTGGAAATGATGAGTTCAAAGTAAGCTGTTACTACCTTAGCTAAAAGGGAAAATAAACATCAATCAAGTACTACTTGAATATACAACCCATGTGTAGCATGTTTAAGAAAATCAATAGTTACAAATGAAAACAAGAAATTTGTATCCACGAGATCATTCAATAATCAACCCACTGTAAGATGTAACTCCACCCATATACATCACCGTACACGGACCAACCCTTTCCTTGGAAGTTAAAAATATGTCATTAACAAGACAAAAATCATTTTATGCAAGTCTTTGCCACATAAATAGTTTAGCACAGAAGTTTAGTCCAAGCTCATCATGACACCTAGGATCATAGTGCTTCTGAACTCTAGATGAGTGAACAGATGAGAACCGATAGTACGAACACAAAAATGCATCTAGTGTCTACTACTGAAAACCATCAGAGCAGTATAAGAGCGTACAAATATCATTGGCAAAAGGCATTTATTGTAATACAAACAAAATAGACAGTTCACGAGTTTTCGCATTGCCAATCTTTATAAATTGCAACCTAGGTCACATATAACAAACCCCTGATATTAAAAATGTACGTTAAGATGAGGATGGTCTAAATCTAGACCACGAGATTTACAAGTTAAATAGAGTATACACAATCAAAAGAGACACTCTGACATTTTAAATAAATTTGGGGGACAACCCATTTAACATGAAGAATTCCTAGCTTATCATCAGTACCCAATGGAATTTATTTTGTATTTGAAATAAAAACCATCCATCCCAAGCCGTAACAGCCATCATATTCTATGGAGACATTCGCAGTATTCCGCATTTTAAAGACAAACAAGGAACCAATCCACAAGCTACGATACTCCTACCCTATACCACTTGAATATCATTGCAGTAGTTTGCCAAAATAGGACTAATCAATCTACCATATAAAAATTTAAAAGATAATCCTAGCTACCAGTTTGGACTAGCTAGCCATACCACGTTCAATCTGGCACGATATCATTCTCAAATTCTAGTCTTCTAGTCGTTGATTATACATGAATCCCATAAACTAATTAATTCCAATTTATATATAAAAAAAATGCATTTATAAGATATCATGTGGCAGTATAAATATAGACCCAATAGTTGGCAGAATACATGTTACCATATCCAGGACCGACATAGCCTTGGTTAGGATACATGTTAGGATCTTGAGCAGCTGAAACATATCCATAGCCTCCATTGTTTTTGTCCACTGTAAACCACAAAAGCACACAGGTTACATCGCCAACAATTCCAAACGAAGGCTTAACATGATCAATTAAAAACCCAATTTTAGCATCAACCCCTGACTACTATAACCCAATTTGAGCAACAATACCAAGATGCATGTTCTTGTCAAAAGACGGTTCTAACAACACAAAAGTAATGACAAGAAAACCACACATCAAGGATGTATCAGTACTTTGTATAATATGTAATACTGTTGTGCCTGCTTCCTACTTTTACGAACCAAAACTCAAGAATCGTGACCCATCCCTAAAACCAAAACCGAATGCACTTAGGCAAGAAAGAGCATTTGATTACAGATATTAAACCAACAGACAAACATTCTTTGTTGAAAGTATACTTGTGCTCTGTTATAAGCATATATAGACTCCCAAAACACTAGCTATGGCAACTCCTGCAGTACCCTGTAAAAATATATTACAAAGTCAGATCAAAGATGAATTAAGGATCAAAGATACCAAAGCTAACACGAGGACACCCCCAACAGCTGCAGAACCAAACTCTATACAGGTGGTCCCCCAACATACTACTAATCCACTCAGGTTCTTTCCACATTTTGGAGTTTATTAGATGGAATCCCATGATTCACACCATATATACATCAACAAGGTTTATAAAATCTATACCCTGCAAAGTCACTTGCAAACCATAAATATCTGACAAAGCTCAGTAATATCAACAGACCCCAACAGAACCAAAGTGACCAATCACAGTTTGGAACAAGGTGGCCAACAAAAAACCCACCATTAACACTATGAATACTAGAACAAGGTGGAACATGTGTGTCTTATTTACCTTTGTCGTGAGAACAGTTTGGACCATGCATATGCATTATAAAGTTGATAGTTCGAAACCCGGAACATCTCCGTCAGCTTGCCATAATAAATGACCATCACTTATGGCTTGGGAGTTTTCTTTACCATACACATCAAACCATGAATGTCTTACACAAAACGAAAAGCTTCCTGCACAAGATCAGATAACAAAATTCAGATAGAGAACCGAGGTAGTTTTTTCCACGCAAATACTTGGACTATGGAACTAATTATTCTCCACATACCTGCCAAAGTTCAATCTCAATTAGTCAGGTATGTCTTTCTGGTCCCTTGTATTTTGTTAAGATTTGCAAGATGGTTTCTGATTATGTCGCAAAGCCTACAGAATTCAGTTGTTCTCTTGTGCTTCTTACAAAACTGGAAGACTCGGTGTGCAGTCGTAATTCATACAATAGGAGAAATATTACACTCAAACTCATCAAGACTGAAAAATCAAAAAATGCCTAAGAGATTAAAAAGCGGTTTGAAAGGAGGTAAACCTAATATAAAATATCAGATGGCTTACCGCGTAGAATGCTTCTAGTTTAGTGTTGTTACAGAGAATTTCGATATAACCATTCTGTAGGCCTCTAACCACAGAGTAACAAGCTCGCGGTTAGATATATCCTTTCCCTTCTCTCCACCAATATAGCTCAGCATCAAGTCTTCAGGCCTCTTATCCGCTTCCAAGTCATCAATGTCTAGAGCTTCTTCTAAAGCCTCTGCCTGGGTCTATGCATTCTCAACTTTCTCAGTTGAAAGATGCAAAATGGTTGATCACCTCTTCCAGAGAACCAACCATTAACTTGTTGGCATACAATCTGGTACTGATCAGTCCGTTCTTTGCAAACCGACCTCTCCTCAATCATACTTGTCTACAAGAAAATTACTTTGAAAGATTAACAAAGTAATACAAAAACCTAGTCAACTTGGATTAAAAATCATCATTCTAAGTCATATTGGAACTAAGAATAACATCATACGTAATCAAATACTAATATTGTACAACCACTGAAGTATTCATTTATAACTATCAGTTGTTTAAAACAGAAATCCCGTTACATTTGACATCAACCAAAACAAAATTACTTCGAAGAAAACAGAACGTGCTTGTACATTAACATCACCAAACCAGTAACTTTCACATGAATTGAGACAAAATCAGTTAAAATTAAACATATTACTTCATCACCTAGACCCTAATACATGATCAGTAGACTAAATCTAAACAAACAAACCTCAACTTCAGTATCATGAAACAACTAACATCACCCAAATACCAAAATCAGATAAAATTTTACCTGATGAAGATGTTCCTATAACTTAAGTTGTCTGACTGAAATCAAACAATAAATACCCGAAATCAAACAAATACAAATAATGGTTAAAACCAATGAGACAGCCAACCAAAAAGAAAATCAAGTTGAAAGAAAAGAAAAAAAATAAAAACTCAAATTTTGTACCTGATGAAATTTGTAAAATCAAACCCTAATAACCGCACCAAATTGAGAATCAACCTGAAATCAACCAATAATCGAAAAAAGCTTAAAACCAACGAAGAGAATAAACCAAATCAACAAAAAAAAATAAATTAAAACTCAAATTTTGTACCTGTGAAGTTTGCAAAATCAATCCCTAATAATCGCACCAAATTGAGAAATCAAACCTGAAATCAACCAATAATCGAAAAATGATTAAAACCCAGTGTAGAGAATCAACCAAATCAACAAATAAAGTTATAAGAAAAGAAATAACGAGAACTTGAATTGAAACCTAATTGTACCTGATGTTGTTTGAAAAACCAAACCCTAACTTCACTAATGGCCAACGGTCTAACTACAAGATCGATGTTGTTTTTGTGCTGAAGATCGGTGTTGGTGTTGTTCATGGATGTGGTAGATAGATGATTTCTTTGAAGGTAGTCGGTGGTGGTTGGAGGGAGAGGGAAAGACAAGCTGAGGAGTGAGGAGTGAGTGTGAAGAGGAGAAAGATGAGGCGTAGATAGAAGGAGAAGATATTTTTATCCTCGATAATAACGAGGTCTCTTCTTTCCGATCCAGCCATCCATCTCATCTCAATCAATGGCTCAAATCTTAAACATCTACAGCCGTTCATCAGACATCTAAAACAGTAACTGCAGTGTACACCTGCGGGTCTCTGAATTGGAGTTCCAAGAGGGATACAAGGGTAAATAAATTTTGTTATTCTGAGACAGCTTATTAAGCTCTCAGATATGGTCCATTTTCTTATTATATCAGAGACGGTTATTTATGGTCGGCGGTCCAACTACCATTAATGAGTGTCTCGGATGTGGGTAGTTAAACACCCATTTCCCACTAGTGAATGCCTTGAGAATCACAGAACTCATTAAATAGCCTGACCTTCTCATCTTGAGCATTTCTGCGAAGACGCTTTGCAATCAGGGTTGCGTCCTTCACCATCTGATCGAGATCCTCATGCAAATATTGAACGTCCTCTTGGAGAGTGGAAACCTTATTGGAAAGATTGTCCTTCTCATGGGATAGAAGAGATACGTGATCCTTAAGCTCTTTCTCATGTCCTGAAGAAGGAAGGAGTTAAGCAGGTAAGTTAGATTCAAGAGAAAGGTAGTACCAAAGTGACAAAGAAAGGGAAACTCACGGCGAAGATGAGACGAGATTTTTCTCTCGTTTGAAAGTTGCTCCTCTAGGTGGAGAATACGAGCACAAGACTTTTTCATCAATTCACGAGTCTCCCGAAGTTCCACGAGATGAGCCATACTGGGATGTTGCTCCTAAAAGATAAACGATCTACTTTAAAATTCCGCGAAGTATTACAAGGGGAATGTTGAATTCAGGTCAAAGACTCACCAAACCCATTATGGCAGAATGTTGCTCCATAGAGAGATTCAAAGAAGCGTTCAAAATAAAGGATTGATATTCAACCAAAAATTGTTAAAAGTGAGGGAAACCAAAGATTCAGTAGCCTCAGATCTGAAGGAAGGATTTTCGCGAGTTGAAAAAAAAATCTCCCTTAAAAATTTCAGGTTAGGAAGAAGATCAGGCTCTTTCACTTTGGTAGCCTACTGACCACCACTAGAAGAAGTGGGTTCGTGAGAAGGGGAAACACGCGAAGGTATAGTCTCACGAGATGAGCCAAGTTGCTGATGACGAGAGGGATCATGTCGAGGTAAGACTGAGGAATGGACTTGGGTCATGCCATCCACATCCTAGCAGTGACGGCGACGCTGTGAGGTGCGAGAGGTAGGAGGATCATCCTGAAGTTCATGGGATTAAGGGATGACGCGAGAAGAAGAAAGCAAAAGTAAGGAAGAAAGGGATACCTGGACGGTGGTGGAAGGATCCTAAGAACGTTGGTGTTTCCTAAAATTCTTAGCAGGACCATCCGCCGCTTGAGGCTCATTCTTCTGAAAATGGGAGGTTAGGAATTGGCGAAGATAAGAACCAAAAGGGAGGTTAGGGGATACGAACCTGTGCTTGAATTGGTTTTTTAGAGTGGTCCTTCAGCATACCAGGAGGGGGAAGAGGATACTGAGGCAGGAACAAAGACGTTAAGGGACAATGAAAATAAAAGGCAAGAAAACCGAAGGAAGATAAGACTAATCTCGTTGGGCATTTTATGACAGCGAAATCGACCTGGATCATACGCAGCGAGATGGGCATGTTGAGACAGAGGGCCAGTACGAGCAATTCCATTCTCGTCGAAACCCCACACCAGGGGACCTTCGGCTTTCAAAGGAAACATCTTCCAATCCTCATCATTAGAAAGACGAAGATATTTGTTTCGTTTTGTACCAATATGATCAACATCCAAAAGAAGGTCCTTGGACGAGTCAGCCAAAGTCTTCCGAGAAAGCTTGACGCCCCACTCCTGATAGGCTCTCGTGGTCATATCCTAGCCAGTGTATTTCGCAGAAAAAAAATCAATGTTGTAATCCGCGGGAACGAAATTTTGCACCAAGAGTGGGATCTGGGAAGTTTCACCATTAGACCTTTTGAAGAATTCATTAGCAAGACGGATGATTTTTCCACTTAATTGATAAACGCCTCGCTGAAGCTTATCTAAGATTTCATACAAAAGAGGGTTCTTCGGGTCATACAAGGGAAAAGAAAGACCCTCTCTCAGTTGACCAGCGGTGATCAACATCTTTGTAGAAGACCAAGTTTCCGTCCGAATCCATCGGTAATTTAATTCCATGAATTTGGTTGTGGTAATAGGAAGAGAGACGGAAGAATCAATCGCCGAAGATAGAGAAATACCCAACTTCTGGAGATCAATTTTAAAATCCTCATAAGTTGTGGATGTAGTAGGATTAGGGTCTTTCTTGGGAGCCATTGGAGGAGAACGAAACGAAACCTAAGTTTACATAAGGCAGGAAAAAATTAAAAGGGTCTGAGAAAAGGGGCATTCATAGAGATGAGTGGTCAAACCAAGCTACCCATGATTGAAGAATACAAACCGGTGATTAGCGGCTACACGAGAAAAGGGACCACGTGGAGGGCATTGATGGGGAAGATTGACGGTTATCTAACTTCATACGGTTCTTATTCTCCTTTCCCTACGATAGAGAAGAATAAGAAAAGGAAAAATGTAGATACCAAAATATGGACCTCCACATGGACATAGGGAAGACGCGAGAATCTGACCTAAAGATCTTGTATCGTGTCTCAAAAATTTACATCCGGGACTTGTCAAATTAAGTCAGAGTCACCATTATTAAATAGTTGACGAGGTAAAAGTCATGTGCGAGATAATGTTTCATCACGAAGTAAGCTCCTCGGGGAACATGAGCTATGAAGAATCAATGGAGTACCCTACAAGATACCCGCCACGAAGTAGAAAAAGGCGAAATAAGATTACTTAGCTGAAAAGACAAGCCACGAGATAGATAAATTATGGAGCAAGAAAGAGACAGGTGTCCCGGCAAGCCTATGTGAAGTTAGCGAAAGAAGGGGAAAAAACTTTATGGAAAACAGTCAAGGCGAAGTGTAAAGCACTACGCCGAGGACGTGACGACATAAAGTGAGTTGTGTTCCACTAGGGTTAGATGGCCTATAAATAGAGATCCTTAGGCAATGTGGGGGGTGGAGGGATTTTTGGAAGAGTAGGAGAACATAGTCTAGAGTGAGATTACGGTTTCCCTGTACTTAAAAGCTTGTATCTTTGGTCACTCTTAATGATTCATCAATAGAAATTTCCGTGTTTATATTATTTAATATGACTTAGATCTGTGTCACTATCACTTTGACTATACTACTGGGTTTTCAGTAGTCACAGGTACGTTTTCTTTTAAACTGTAAATCAATGCTAATTAGAATCTTTTTGTTTATCAAATTCTTATTAATGATGTTGATTATAGTTATTTTGTTTTTGAATTCATTTGCATGCAGCAAACGTAAAAGAGGTACGTCGCTAGGATCCCAAACAATTCAATGTTAATTTATTTATTTTTCTTATTTTTTTGGTTATGACAAGATTTTGTATAAATTATTAGAAATTCACCGCAATTAAGGACGCGGCAACTTACCTTCGTAGAAGTATCAATGAACCGTATGCAAAGCACTGATGCCGGCTTAGTTACATTGTTTGGCATCTTCATGCTGGCCTTGTATCATTAATTAAGGTAGAGAAACTGTTTGGTTTCTGTTTTAATGAATAATAGTAGTACATATAAAGTTTAAATAAAATTGAATATGTATGTAATTAAATTAATCTGTTTGTATACGATGAAATTAGTTGTTTTTTTTTTTGGTCGCAGTTGATGCATAAGGTGATACGGATGACAATAACAAGGCTATCATAGCTAGAAGCCTAGACTGTTACCTTTCTACTTAATTAATTGTATCTTCTTTGAGTTTTTTCCAGACATGTAACTGTATAAACTAGAATTTGGTAGTACCCTTTGAACCTGTTCCACGTACATTTTTGGTACGGTTTGCATGGACAGTAGGGTGCACTACATATATGTATTCTTATGTACGTATGAAATACATATGAAATTGGTCGACGAAACGTAATTTCTTGCGATGTTTAATCATCATGGATCAAAAGAAGAACTTTCTTCTTGATATTTTCCTTTATTTATATTATTTTAATTATAGTCATGACATTCCACTTATGACTCGTAGTATATAAATCTAAGTTTGGAAATTGAATTACCATCCGGATATTGCACAAAAGAAAGAAGGGTAGAACATGATGCATGGGCAATTCTTCTTTGCAGTTTGCTCGCAATCTTCACCTGGTTGATGATTTCCCATGCATTCCCTGTGCTTCAATTCATAGCATGCGTGATATCCTATAGGTCCCCAAGGAAATGAAATCTTTGGCAGTTTCGGTCCTTTGGGATGATTACTTGAAGCCGCGTCCAATCCTATATGTTCATCACGATTAGCGCTGTTACCATATCGGAAGAGAATGCCATGAACATCACTAACATCATTACCATGATTACGGTCATAATCTTATCATTCCCATCAAGCGTACAGAGAACGTATACTGGTGAACAAGAGAATATTGGCGGTGTCTATTGCCTACAAAGATTTCTCTATTTATAGAGATTTTAAAACAAATATAACTATGTAATGAAATTAAAGAAAGATATTAATTCTCCCATATGATATGTTTCTACTTTCCTTTTCGTTACAGTACTATTTCGACATTGCACTTGCAAATTAGGCATGAAAAAACACTACATGATGTGTAATGTGTATATATATGGACTTGCTTTGGTATTTAGCATTTAAAGTAACACATAATCACAAGCACGTGCTCTAGAAAATATGATGTAACCCATCTAATGTCATCGATCAATCAGAAGTACCAGTGGTGTAGTTCCACAAAATCTAGCAACTACACCCAAAGATATCTTCACTGGGAGCACACAAACCTGCGAGGGGGTCCGAACGCTCACAATCAATCATTATCATCTAAAGAGATTGTGATGATGATATCCTGGTGTTGATTCATTGGCTCAAAACCTTCGGGTTTATCATGGCCTCATCTAACAACTCCATGCGAGGCGTTTTCGCATGGGATATAAGTGTTAAGGAACACAAAACATACAAGTAAACATCCATGGAGCTAAATAAATGTAAAGTGCTGAAATATAAATAAGACCAAGGTTTACGTGGTTCAGCACTAAGGCCTACATCCACGGGGTGTGTTGTTTTACTATGTTCTTCACGGTTACATGAATAGTCGAATGACTTTTGGGTTTACATGTTTCTCTCTTCTAAGTGATTAACTTACCCTTGCAATCTCTCTCTCTCTCTCTCCTTCTCTCCCTGATTTTTCCCCCCTTTCTCCTCTTGGTGGAGATTGGGTATTTATAAGGTTAAAACGTGGGACCCATCTCTGAAGACCGTTGGAACCTTATCTTCTTGTGTCCTTGCGTCCATCACGCGGAGGTCTGCGTTTGCCCCTTGATCCCGCAGAAGCATCCTCGCTCGTTCCACAGGTTGGTCGACACGTACACTGCTCAGAGTGTTTAATGCGGGTAGTTGAGGGGTCTGCTCGTGTCAGACAAGTGTCTTCTGCCCCTGTCAGTCCGTGTCAGCTAACTTTCTCTCCACCGTTGATCTTAGCTTCTCTTTTGGGGATGAGATAAAGTAACTCCTCGGGGTTTATTTGGTGTTTCGTGACGCATCATGTTTTGATGTTTTGGCCTGCATGCTTTCCACGTATCTTTTTATATACACGTGTCTGATAGTGAGATATATGTGTACACAATTTGCCCCTTTTCTTCGGGCTTGAATGACTAATCGGTGCCTTGAAGAAAAACTATCGTCGCATATTATTCTCACTCCTAATAACTTCTCCTAGATACTTGGGCACGTCTTTTATTCGTGCATTAACTGCTTATGTAACGGGCACGTTTCCCATTCCTCCCTTAATTTCCTTCTCTTTCTTTCGGGTATTTTAAGGATAGAAAGGAAATTTAATTTCATTCTTCCTAAACGCTCTCTCATGTTTTCATTCTTTTTTTCAGCCCTTAAATTTTCTGTCTGTCTTCATTGAACCTGTGACCTTAGATTCTCTGTCAGTCTTCATTGCACCTGTGATCTTAAATTCTCTGTCAGTCTTCATTGCATCTGTGATCTTAAATTCTCCCCACCTTAGCATTAATCACGCCCGCTTCCCCTGTTTGTTTCTTCTACTGCTGTTTTTGCCAGTAAGTTTTTCTTTTCTTTATTTCCACTGTTTCACGCTGTGTTGATTTGTGAATTCTCTGCTACTGTTGTTCCTTGTTTGTGATGAAGGACTTCTGATGCTTGCATACTAATTTTCCCCTGTTCTTCATCTTAAATTAAGGAAGCCACTACTTCGAGGGTGTGAATTTTATGAAATTTTGAGCATGTATACTAATTTTAGGGTTTCTGCGTTATCGTGTGTGTATTGCTATGGATGTGGTTTTTTGATCTTTGGTAATGTTTTATGATTGTGTGTAACTCGTTCTTGATTTTATTCTTTTTGCAGCCATGTCTGACCGTCCGCGGATTACTTATCAGACTCCTGATTCTGGGCTATCGAGATCTCCTCCGCGTCGAGAGTCTCAAGATGATGTTCGTCGGAGTCGAGTTTCTTCTGGAGCGAAAGCCTCGTCCTCTAGGGAAGAGATTCCTCCGAAAATTCCGTCTGGTTCCCGAAGAGTCTTCGATCGCTCAGCGGCTCGTCCTCGTGATGATACTAGGAGTACGCAGGCTCCGCCCCGCGCTGTTGCTTTTGACATTCCTCCTCTACGTTCGTTAGTGCCCGAGCATCATCTACGGTCTTCTCCAACTTTTAAAGGGAAGAATACGAAGGGTGTAGCTCCTAGGGTTGAATCTTCAAAGAATCCCCCGTGAAGAGAAAAGCTTCGGAAGCGTTCGTTAGTTCATCCGGCCCCGCCGAGGAGGATGAGGCTGCTCCCTTGATACGCAGTGTCTCTGTTAGCAGGAAAAAAGTAACCTTCAAGCATATCGATCTGAAATATTCAAGGAAAAGCATGAGCTTCAAGCCTTCGGGGTTCGTTTCTATGCCCCTGAGGATGATATTACGTATGAGCTTATCTCCAAGTATGAGTTCGATGAATTTCATTTGTTAACGACGGTTGGGGCATTCGAAGCTGGTCTATGCTGCCGTTGTACAAATCAGGTGATTCCTTCTACTACGACGTGCTCGCTAGTCGTGAGGGCTCTTCCACCAATACTCACAGCCGTTCCGTATCCCAACTATCGGGGAATTATCTCCGCGCCCTGAAGGAATGCTATCTGCGGAGTAAGGGGGAAACGTCGATGACTTGTTACCCCAATCCCATGGAGAAGGAATGGTATACTCCTGAGAATTTCAATAACTCCTTCGGTGATTACGTCAATAGTAGGAATCGCAAGCCGTGGAGTGTCAGCCTTCGGAATCTCCCTGCTCCTCGGGCGAGATTCGTCTGTTAAATGAGGTCAGCGATGCCAAGCTGAAGTATGTTCCTGGCACGGAGGCGTAGTCGTCGGAAACTCTTCCCCGCGCGAGAGAGGATCAAGCGCGATCATGACTACGAGTGGCACGCCACCGTTATCGAGATAGTTGGTCCGTGGGCTTACGGTTGGATTCCTGGTCCCCGCGGTTGGCGGCCTACCGAGAATAGTAAGCCGCGCGATCTCCTCCTGTTCGCTATGGAGATTTCTGTCCCTGGCGTCTGAACTTTGCGGGCATGAATTTTCCTTATGCCCTGGACGTCGTAGAGGGAGACGAGGAGGATGGTTCCGGTGCTATACTCCCACCGAAGAATATCTCAGCTGCTCAGGTACGCAGATTCTAGCTGCGCTTCTTTTTTAGAACTTCCATCAGACGGGAAAATAATTTTTTTGTGGTGTTGGTTTCAGGTGTTGAAGAAGAAAAAGATTAGGCCGAAGCAGTCTTCTACTACGGTGATGGGCGAGGTTGAAGCCCAAGAAGAAGTTACTAGTCCAGTGAACGAAGAGTTTGCTGAGGACGAGATTACAGATGGGGAGGAACGTACTGGTACCTCCCCTATCAATGTCGAAGAAGAGGTCTTCGCTGGTCATGCTGGTGATGAAGGAAGGAACAAAGCCGTGGTGGCTGATGACGTTGTTATCGGGGATGTTTCCGTCCCTGCTGGTGATGTCGCGGATACCCTTCCCACTTCTCAAGAATTTTCTTTTGATCGGATGTATTCCACGGGGGAGTTCTTTGACGAAGCCCTCGATTTTCCCGAGGACTTCTCTTTACTTTCCCCCAATGATGATTGGGATGTTCTTGGTGGTGATGGTAATGGGGACGCTACTGTAGAAGATGTTGGTGCGGAGGAGCCTGCTGTGCATGTAGGCGCGGAGGAGCATGCCAACATTGTGCTGAGGGGGTCGTGTCAGAGAAGGAAAATCTGTCGTTGATGCGCCTGCTGATATCTTCCCCAGTCGCCGACGTCTGAGGGTGAGGACGCCATCATGGATTGGTTTAAGGAAAAGAATCTTCTGTTTGTCTCTCATCCCGCTCCTGGTTGCTGGGGAAAAGGAATCAACCGCGTATACCCGTCGCATGATGGAGATGTCTTCTAAGGCGCAGGTGTCTGAAGCCTGGGGAAAAAGGTTGACTGTTCCCGAAGCTACCCTGTGCCGGAGCCTCCTACTTCCGTTGCCGATATGATGGCCATCGCCGACGGGTATCAATATGGCTTTCCGCAGCAGCGTGTGCTGGAGGTAAATTTTCGTACACTTCTACGTGACGATCAGACGCTTCGGTGAAATAATGTTTGTCATCTTGATGTGTAGATGATGAGGAGCGAGCATTGTAACCACGTGCTGTATCAGTTCTTCAAAGCGAAATCTCTGAAGCTCGAGGCTAAGCTTCGTCACGAGAAAAGGAATTATCTGCGGCTGAGGTGGAAATAGAAGACTGAAGAAAAGCCTTAAGGAGAAAGAAAAGCTGGGTGAAGCAGAGGCTGATCTTCGTTCAGAACTTGTTGCAGTGCGCGCTGAGTTAGAGCAAACTCGTAGCCAAGTTTCCACTTTCACAGGTTTGGTTCTTTTCCCTCGCCGTATGTCGTCATTCTTTATTCTTAGTTGTTCTGTCTGAGTCTCCCCACCCTATCTCCAGTGGGTGGCGTCCCCGAGCTGATATGGCTTCGAAACGAAAGAGCTCGGCAAAAATCTCGTATTAGAGATTTGGTTGAGAAAATTAAGAGTGAAGCTAAGAAATGGGATGCTCGGGCTGAGGTATGGCGCGCGCGGCATGTTCAGATGGTCGACATGCAAAATCTGTACAACCATGATCGTGCTTTATTTAATGGCACACTGCTGTGGACCCGTGATAATCTGCGGGAAGCCCGTGAGCGTACTTCCTTGTTGGAATCTAGGATTCAGCTGCTGGAAGAAGAATTACAGACGGCTCGATCCATTCCTCTTTCAGGGGTCCAGGATAATATGCTCTGTCTTGCCAGAGAAAGAGATGATGCTCGTGCTGAAGTCTACGCTCTCAGCAATGCTCTTTCCGCGTCCGTGCCGACGTAGCTCGTCATGCTGAGTCTGAGAGGAATCTTGAAGTGTGCATGTACAGACTCAGCAAAGGGGTCTCAGAGATAAATAAAGAGGTCGACCACCTTCGTCATATGGACTCGATGAAGCAGGTAGAATTAGATGCCTGTCAATTTACTCTCACCAACCTTCAACTAGACTATAAGAAATTATCCGCGGAATATGATCATCTTGATGAAGCGCGAGATGCGGTTGTTAATGAGTATGAAGAGGCTTCGGCTTGTGTCGAAGGTATAATCCCATTTCATCGAGTGTGACCTTGTTTTTTTCTACGCTAACTCCGTGGTGTTGTTTTTCAGAGCTCGAGGGACGCCTTCGCGTCACAAATGAAAAACTTGAAAAGGCTCAATCTTCCTTAGCGCAGCAGGAAGAACAGACCAATCACTTCAAGAATTTAGCAGCAACCCGCGAGGAGGCCGTTGGTGCTGCTTCTAGAGAAGTGAATCGGCTATCTTCGTTATTATCCCAAGCCCAACAGCGGACAACAGTTATTAACACAAGGCTCGTTGTCAATTGGCTGAGGAGACGAACAAGATGCTGGAGAGGATAGAACTTGGCCTAAGGAATGAACATGGTCTCGTGAAGAACTATCCTCGTCGTCCCGTTCCTTCTGCCTTGCCCAGCTCCTCGGGCCCCTCTTCTGGTGGGAGCGTCCCATCAAGTCTTCGGAATAATCCTGCCGATGGGGCCGCCACTTAGGTAGAGATCGCAGCTTTGTAGGTCCGCGGCATCATTATACTTTTTGTAATCATGTAACAAGGATATTTTTTGCTGATATCCTGTAAAAGGAATATTTTTTGATTGTGTATCCTTGATTTGGCCTTTCACTTCTTGTAATCACCCTTTATGAAATGAATCCTCTCTTGATATACCTGCAATGGTTTGTTTTTATTTTAAGTATTTGTGAAAAAAAACAAAAGTTTTTAAGTGTTTTTGAGTGCGATACTGAAGGAAGGTACCTTCGTGATCGTCTTGAGACCTGTCACCCCGCTGGCGAATCCTGGGCCAGAGGATTCCCAGACGGTGGGGGCCGGGGCAACGTTCTAGGATATGGGATTAAAATATTTACACACCCATTCCGTCGACCCGTTGCCTTAAGATTGGTTGGGTATCTCTTTCTGCTGGGTGCCTTCCCCCTGGTCCTACACTTATGGACACTGATGGGGGAGCCCTGAGAGATTGTAGATTAACTACTTTCCCCAATATTGTAGGTAGATTCCACTGACTTGATAATTTGAAAGCTTGTTTGATTGATAAGTTGAGGCTGCAATTCCTCTTCCAGAGATAGAAACATGTGGAGCGGTCAGGCTCCCTTCTTCTTCTGGTACACTCCAAGCAGATTCAAATCTGCGTTGCTTCTATGGGAAGTATGGTTTGAGCCATTTAGCATTCCAAGGATGCCGGAGGACCTCGCCTTTTAGATTACGAAGGTAGTAGGAACCGTTACCCGCAATGTCGGATATAAAAGGTCCTCCCCATGTAGGTGCTAACTTTCCCCATTTCTTTTCTTGCTGATACCGTGGGATTGTTCTCAACACATACTGTCCCTCTACAAAATTCCGTAGCTTTACCTTTTTGTTGTACTCCCTTGCTAGTCTTCGTTGATAATTTTCCATCTTTTGCAATGCTACTTCCCTTCTTCCTTCCAAGTCGTCCAACCTTTCTAACATCATATCTGTTGTGAGGTTTTTCTCCCAAGCTTCGGTCTTCGTGGTTGGCATGAGGATTTCCGTAGGTATGACTGCTTCAGCTCCATAAGTTAGAAGAAACGGGGATTCCCCGGTAGCGGATCTTCGTGTTGTCCTGTATGCCCATAAGACATTGTGCAGTTGTTCGCACCATCTTCCCTTATGCTCGTCTAATTGTTTTTTGAGTATAAGGGCGAGGGTCTTGTTGGTAGCTTCCGCTTGTCCGTTGCTTTGAGGGTATATGGGGGTGGACTTGTTCTTTCTTATTTTGAAAGTGTCGAAGAGCATGTCTATATTTTTCCCTGTAATTGCTTGCCGTTATCAGATACAATTTCAGCAGGTATACCAAATCTGCAAATGATGTTCTGGAATATGAAAGTGAACACATCCGCGTCTCTGATCCTGGCCAAGGCCTTAGCCTCCACCCATTTACTGAAGTAGTCCGTGGCTACTATCAAAAATCGTCTCTTCCCTGATCCTTCGATGAAAGGCCCGACGATGTCTACGCCCCATTTTGCAAATGGCCACGGGCTATCGAGAGTTTAACATTGTTGCCGGCGCGTGGATTTTTTCGCGAAGCGCTGACATTCTTCACATCGTCGGGACATCCTCGGCATCTTGTATCATTGTCGGCCAGTAATATCCTTGCGTTTTTGCTTTGTCAGCTAGTGATCTCATGCCGCTATGATTCCCCGCGTCACCATAATGGATATCATTTAGAATTCGATGCCCCTCTTTCCGGGACAAGCAGCGTAGTAATGGTCCAAGGAAGGATTTCTATACAGGACCCCCTCCCGAAGATCATATCTTCCCACTTTGGAGAGTATCTTCCTAGCTTGTTTCGATCCGCAGGTAAGCTTCCTTTTTCGAGAAAGGCATGTATTGTCACCCTCCAGTCATCTTCGTTGCTGAAGTCTTCGTCTTGATTTGCTCTTGACAGGATGTCCTCTTCATCAAAGTCATTATGGATGTCTAGTCCTACCTGGTCTTCGATATTTTCTTCCACCGATCTTGATTGGTAGCGAAGGAGAATTGAGATGCAATCGAAGGCTCGTATACCCTTGCTATTTTAATACCTTCGGCATTTTTATCCCTCAGCATGGATGATATATGCTAGGGCATCCGCGTGCCTGAGGTCCCTTCTGCATAAGTGCCGGAACTTAATGTTCGGGATTTGTGATGCCAATGTTTGGACCAAGGCCATGTAAGCTGAAAGGGTGTCATCGTACACATTATACTCGAGCCCTATTTGCCGTATGACAAGCTGCGAATCACTTGTCAGCCTTACATCGGTTACCCCATCTCTATTATTATACGTAGGGCATGTACGACAGCTTCGTATTCAACAATGTTGGTATGCTCTTTGAATTCCAATCTAAGTGCCTGTATAATCCTTTCTCCAGTTGGGGTGATAATGACAATACCTATTCCTGCTCCTTCCTTATTTTTAGATCCGTCGACAAAGACTTCCCATTGTCTTGACTCGCAGGTTCGAGGATATCCATTGGATCCTTGATTTCTTCCTCGGCTTCTGGTATTCCCTTAATCTCTTCGTCGTTGTCAAGGGGGAGGTCTGCTAAGAAATCTGCCAACTTGGGACTTCTGAGAATGTTGAATTTCATGAATGATGTTGAATTGGTCCAGATGGGTGTTCCATTTGGCTATTCGGCCCACTTTTCCCGTGCTTTTGAGGACTGCTTCCAATGGTGCTTTGCATGGTACCCTGACGAGGTGAGTTAGGAAGTAGGTTCTCAGTTTTTGGGTAGCCCATACCAGTGCGAGGATGAGTTGTTCAATCTTAGTATAATTTCTTTCCGCGGAATTGAGTGTCTTGCTGACGTAATAGATAGGCTGTTCTACCTTTGTATTGGTTTTGACTAATACCGCGCTGACTGCGTCCTCCGTTGCTGCTATGTACAGTGCCAAAACTCATCAGGGTCTGGCTTCTGCAGGATCGGGATTGAAGCTAGATGTTCTTTGATTTTTTGGAATGCTTCCTCGCATTCGGCGGTCCATTCGAACCTGCTCCCTTTTTTAAGAATATTGAAGAAATGTTTGCATTTGTCCGAAGACCGTGCAATAAATCTGCCCAACGCTGCTATGGACCCATTGAGCTTCTGCACTTCCTTTAGATTCTTTGGGACGGCATCTCTACTATGGCTTGAATCTTAGCTGGGTCTACCTCGATGCCCCCCTTTTGTACCAGATACCCGAGGAACTTCCCCGAGGTGACACCGAAAGTACATTTCTCCGGATTCACTTTCATGTGATGCTGTCTCATTGCTTCGAAGATATTCCTCAGGTCCTGGTGGTGATTTTTACGCAGCTTGCTTTTGACGAGCATGTCGTCCACGTAGACTTCTAGGGTTCCTCCAATCCATGGCTTGAAGATAGCATCGACCATCCTTTGGTATGTTGCCCCTGCGTTTCGAGCCCGAAAGGCATTCTGGTATAGCAATAAAGGCCATGTGGGGTATAGAACGCTGTGTGTGGCTGATCTTCTTCTGCCAGGGCTACTTGGTTGTAACCAAATGTCCGTCCATGAATGACAGTTCTTCGTATCCTTCAACTGCTTCAACCAGTTGTCTATGCTCGGCAGGGGATAGCTGTCCTTTGGACATGCCTTGTTGAGATTAGTAAAGTCGATGCATATTCTAACCCCTCCATTTTTCTTAGGAACAATGACCATGTTGGAGATCCAGGTAGGGTACTTGACTTCCTTGATAAATCCTGCGTCTAGTAGCTTCCGAAGTTCTGTTTCTACTGCCTCATGATATTCTGGAGCCACTTTTCGTATTTTCTGCCTGAACGGGGGCGTGCCCGGTTTGATGCGTAGTTCATGTTGGATTACTTTTGGGTCAATCCCCGGCATATCTCCTAACTTCCAGGCGAACACATCCGCATATTCCTTAAGTAATTTGGTTAAGGAATGTTCTCTTCCTTCGTCCATGATGGTCCCGATTTTGATCATCTTCGGGTCTTCTTCCGTTCCTATGTTGATTTCCTTTACGGGTTCTACTGGTGTGAACACAGGCTTCGGGTTTCCGAGGACTGGGCGCTCTTTAATTGCTATTTAGCGTTGTTCTTTCTTCGCTGGTTGTTGAGGTACTTGTTTCCGTGCTTGGACATTACCCTTTCGTCAAGCCTTTTCCTGTAGTTTCCTTAAGGAACAGGTCTACGGCCTTCTCTTTCGCGGTTTCTTGATTTTTACTCTTCGGATTTTTCGCTGCTCTTCTTGCTCATTGTTGATATGATCCTGAGTGGCCTGGCACTCTCGCGTAGCGATCGATCTCCCTTGATCTCCATTATTCCCTCAGGTGTTGGAAATCTGAGTATTGGTGGTATGTTGCCGCAACTCCTTTGAGCTTGTGTACCCATTTCGTCCAATAATGGCGTTGTAGGGGGAAGGGTGTCCACCACACTGAATCGGGTTCCAGTTTCATGGGCCCTGCGTTAACCTGTAACACGATGTCTCCCAAGGGCTTCGTGGCTGCTCCATTGAATCCGTAGATGGTGTGATAAGAGGTCAAACTGTTCATCATGGAGCTTCATCCGTTTGAATGCATCATAGAATAGGACGTTTACAGAGCTTCCCCCGTCTATGAGGATCTTTTTGAGGTTACATCCAGCTACTGGTAATGTTAGGACCAAGGGATCGTTATGGTCTTCCATATCTTCTTCGATATCCTCGGCATCGAAGATGATAGGAGATTCCATCCATTCTTCGTGTTCGTCCACCGCTATCCCATCGACCTTATATAACTCGCAGCGGTCTTCGAATTGCTTCCGTAACCTTTTTCCAATCTGCGCTGTGAGTGAGGGTCCTGTGGCTTCGGAACACGAGATGGTGTTGATTGTTCGGTTTCTTCCGGAAGTTGGACTGGTTTGGTTCGTTTGGATCTGTCCTCGGTAACTCCTTTCGTATGTAATGTTTGAGCTCTCCCGCATCAATTAATTTTTGGATCATTATTTTAAGGTTCTTGCACTTTTCGGTCTGGTGTCCGTTGAAACAGTGATACTCACAGTAATCTTTAGACTTCTCGGATCTCGGGGCTGCTTTCCCTTAGACCATGGCCACTCTAAGTTTTCCCTCCCTTTGATCTCTCGTAGGATACGAGCATAGCTAGCGTTGAGTTTCGTGTAAACTTGATCTTCGAATTTTCGGTCGCCTGTTCTTCGTTCATCCCTCCGTTCCTTCCTATCTTCGTGAGGTCTCATCTGAGCAACCCTTTTGGCCCCATTGGTTTGTTCCGCTGAATTGGTGCGGTGAGACCTCTGCGGATATGCCCTCGGGTTTTCCCGTTGAATTTCTTCAAGTCGAGCGTGCTTTTCGATAATTATTCGAGATCTCCCTCTGTCTTGGGCACGCTCCCATGAATTTCAACAAATAGGGGACTCATTCGGTCTAAGCCCCATTTGTAGCAGTTGATGCTTACCACTGGGTCCACGCTCCCTATGGCTTGGCAGATATTGTGCCATCTGTTGTGTACTCCCTCGTGGTTTCCTTGTAGCCAATTGCTAGTGAAAAGAGCTTATCCATCCCGGTGTTTACAGTCTTGTTGTACATGTATGTTCTTAAGAATTTCTCTGCGAGTTGGTCGTATGAGTGGATGGAGTTTGGTGGCAGATTATCAAACCATGATAACGCCGATCCCTTCAGCTTGACGGGAAGTATCTGCAGAGTACGGCGTCGTTCTGACCCCATCTAGCTAAGACACGGTTGTAGTACCGAATATGTGCAGCAGGGTCGCTGGATCCATCATAGCATTCGAACGTGGGACAGGGCATTTCAGTGGAATAGGGGTGTTGGCCAAGCGATGAGTTAAGGGCGTGGAGTTAGCTTCTCTCATGACCTCTTCTAACCTTCCCCCGCCTTGTTTATTTTTTAATTGCCTGATCTCGGCCATCATCTCATCTCGTAGTTCCTCCATTGCGCGTTGGTGCTCTAAATTCTTCGGCTCATTACGTCTGACTCTCCATCGTCATAATCCGGGTCGGATACGCTACGTCTCCTTGTCGCGTCTTCATTAGCCGCTGACGACGATCTACAGTCTGGTTTGGCTCTGGTGCTTTGGAGCTTGCTTCATCAAGTTGTTGGCTGGTCTTCGTGCTTAGAGCAATCCGCTCCTTTAAATCTTGATTTTCTCTGACCAACAGAGCTACAGCTTCTGCGTAAACCTGCTGGTTCTTCCTCAGTTCCTCAAGCTCTGCCATTAGTCGGTGTGATTGGTTGGACCCCTGATGGGGAGTCCCAGCGCGTGCTGCTACAGCCATGGTGCCGCCCTCCATGGTCTGTACTAAAGGTGGCAGGGGTTCAGCCTCGGTTGCCGGTATGGTTTGATTCTGATCATTTGTTAGTTGCATTCCAAAAGTTAGAAGGTGCGCGGGTTGGAATGTTCTGGATTCATCCACCCTTTCTCTTGGTTGATTAAGTTGACTCATGGTGAAGGTATTGCTAGCCTCCGCAACCTTCGGGACTACCGCAGCCTCCCCGTACTTTGTCGTTGCTGCTCTGAGAGCCGCCGCTGCAACTGAATTAGCGTTCATGGGTGAAGTGATTTCCGCAGTATCTTGCCTTCGATTGGTCATTTTAGCTTTATCTCCTCTCTGCTTGCTTCGGGTGATGACCGGGGTTGTCCTGGGTGTTTCTTTTGACAAAGCTTTGGATTTTCCTGCTTCCTGCGTCTTTTCCATCACGTGCCCTTTTGTTGATAATGAAATCTCGCCGAAACTTGCCTTCTTTACTCACAATACGTTCTTTCTGCATAAGTTATTTCAAACAACAAAAACGGGAATATCCGCGTGAAGCGGGTTAGTTGGCGAAATACAGTCTTCCAAGAGAGAATTAATACACGCAAGTTATAATCTACGGGTTAAAGTTTTATTAAAGGAGATCCTTAGTATAAAAACTACGAAAATTATAAATCCGACGGATTAGAACAATAACTCTTATCGAAGATAAGAGGTGGGTTTTTGAACATAATACAGTTAACGAATGATCTATACGGTCCGAGCTGATAAATCAGAGCAATCATATGCCAATTTAAAATGAAATCACAGGACAAGATAAATCTTTTACCGGGACGAAGTCCCTGTTTCTAGCGCCAAATTGTGGGCACACAAACCTGCGAGGGGGTCCGAACGCTCACAATCAATCATTATCATCTAAAGAGATTGTGATGATGATATCCTGGTGTTGATTCATTGGCTCAAAACCTTCGGGTTTATCATGGCCTCATCTAACAACTCCATGCGAGGCGTTTTCGCATGGGATATAAGTGTTAAGGAACACAAAACATACAAGTAAACATCCATGGAGCTAAATAAATGTAAAGTGCTGAAATATAAATAAGACCAAGGTTTACGTGGTTCAGCACTAAGGCCTACATCCACGGGGTTTGTTGTTTTACTATGTTCTTCACGGTTACATGAATAGTCGAATGACTTTTGGGTTTACATGTTTCTCTCTTCTAAGTGATTAACTTACCCTTGCAATCTCTCTCTCTCTCCTTCTCTCCCTAATTTTTCCCCCCCTTTCTCCTCTTGGTGGAGATTGGGTATTTATAAGGTTAGAACGTGGGACCCATCTCTGAAGACCGTTGGAACCTTATCTTCTTGTGTCATTGCGTCCATCACGCGGAGGTCTGCGTTTGCCCCTTGATCCCGCAGAAGCATCCTCGCTCGTTCCACAGGTTGGTCGACACGTACACTGCTCAGAGTGTTTAATGCGGGTAGTTGAGGGGTCTGCTCGTGTCAGACAAGTGTCTTCTGCCCCTGTCAGTCCGTGTCAGCTAACTTTCTCTCCACCGTTGATCTTAGCTTCTCTTTTGGGGATGAGATAAAGTAACTCCTCGGGGTTTATTTGGTGTTTCGTGACGCATCATGTTTTGATGTTTTGGCCTGCATGCTTTCCACGTATCTTTTTATATACACGTGTCTGATAGTGAGATATATGTGTACACATTCACCTTAGGATCTAAGGATCACTAAGGGTTGACTAGTTCATGCATTTTCACTTTGGTGAAAGGTATTTTTAAAGAAACTAAAGATTAAATCTCTCTATACTATTTTGATTTATGCAATCTATAGTATTACCCTAGGGTCAACACATAGACAGTCCGTAAGTCTGTTCGATCAGGACGGGTAGTGGAGATTGAGGTGTTGATTTACCAAGATCCATATGTGTTTTTCATGTTTTACCGAGGTTTTCATTTATGTGGGGATTGTTGGGAAACAATATATATTAATTCTTATTTTATGGGTTTTAAATAAATGATATTAATTTTTGTTTTCTTTGTGAATAAAAATCGCATTAGACTCGGAAATAATGATATCTCCTAACATACCAAAATTTACGGTCACCCCACCGGTTGTAGGAGATGTAAGGATTGATATATTAGTCCTACATCGGGGAGTTACCAATCTTAAATTGTCTTGCTAGACTATATAAACTTATTAGTCCCACATCGGAGTGTTTCCTCTTCTTTAGTTCTATTACATTATTATATAAACAATATTTTCTTAACCTATATAATCTAATCCAAGGTAAAGGGTTTCTCTTAATCCAAGCTTAGGAGATTGCGGTTTTTAGAGAGACCCAAAGAATGATACCTTTTTATTGTTTTTCTTAAGCGTTGGCGGGTTTTTTTTTTATGGATTTTTTTGGAATTGCCAAGATCAAGTTGAGCATCTACTACATATGCTAGTAGTAGGTGTAGTAGGATTTTTTTATCATGGAGGCATGCGTCTTGTGGAGGCTATATCATCACTTTTTGGTGTAGCCGGGCGCTATGTCCTAAGGACAACGTGTTTAACACGTACACATGACTCGATCTAATTTCTAAAATTTTGTCATGTTGTTGTTGCGGAGGCCTAAGGAGCTTGTACATTTCGTCAAATCGATCACTTCCATTTAAAGAATCTACGTATCAATAACTTTTCTTTGTCTGATTTTTCCTTGTTTATTGTTATTGCACTTAACAATATTATGAAATTAAAATTTGCAATAATCTAAAATGGTTGATTGGTTTGATTGTGAATCATGGATGTTAATTGTGGAGTGAAAAACAAAAACGAATTTCGGCCAGTTGTAGAGTTTCGAGTTTATCTCTTAACCTAGAAGGAATTTCGGTGAACCCTTTTGACCTAATATAATAGACATCCTGATAATTGCCGACATAAAATTTCATAATGGAGTTGTCAAAGTATTTTTATGATATTTTACAAAACTAGGAAACGTTCCTGAAAATTTTTCACAAACAAAAATTCGTTATTGACTAAATTAGTTTGTATGGGTTAACCATGAATTTTTGGACGAGGCACAAACAGGAGAATTTGTCCTGGAATCCTTAGCCAGTAGTGTCATAAAAAGTAGGCTGGACTACTTCCCGAAATCGTAGGTGATTCAAATGAAGTTCGTAGATCTAGATGTTATATTCAAAACTCATTTAATTTCTGATTCAGAGTCGTGGTTTATAAGATGTGGTGTCTTCAAAAACTTTGCGCATGTAGATGAACACAGTTCTTCCAAAGCTGATAAAGCTGATAACATCAAACACAACTCCAAGCGTAGTCCTCATAAGAAATATATGTTTCGTAAACCTGAATGTAGCATTACTTTAATTAAGGGTGATTATTTTCTTTGTAAAATTCCTGATCATACGGCAGTAAATTATAGATAACGTAAAAAACCTTAATAAGTTGAAAGTTAATGCTAATTTTGTTGAAACAAACTAGAACGAGTTCAGTGCCATGATGTCGGATGTTATTCTAATAACCAACGTGACATACTAGTGGATGGACTCTTGAGTCACCAACATGTCTTTTTTTCAACCATGACTCGTCCACTAGTGGGAAGTGTTGTACCCTAGCTAGGTATGCTTTTCTGCCTATTTCTTTGTATTGTATTATAAAATGAAGCTTCGATAAGTTACGAAAGATAAAGACCGGTCCTGATTTTTTTTTCCCTATTGATAAATTCACGATTGCGGTCGATCATATAAATACACGCTTTAATTCAGAAAAATTCATTGCATATTCTCTTATTCCCACTCAAAAGACAAAATCAAAACAGAGAAATTTGATAACTGTAAATAACAAACCTACCTTCCCATAAAACTAAAAGATTGATTCTTGCTCACATCCAGTAGGATGACTGGATTCGAAAACTCTAACTCCTTAATTTGGAGCAAACGAAAATCAGAAATAAAGTTGGGAAGGGAGACAGATTGTGGAGAGAAAAAAAAAATCAAATCCAAGAATATAGTTCCTCTCAATCTTCTTTCAATTTTCTCTCAATCTTCTTCCACGAAAATGTACATTTGTGACCAATCAAACGTCACCGAGATAACAATATTTGAGAAAACCCTTTCTTTTTCCATCGTTTCGTACTTTCATGTATGAATTTTTGGGATTTCTATCATTTTTTCAATTTAATTATTTGTATATTTAGCTGGAGTATAAATTTTCAAATATAATTTAATTTATTACAATAACTTCATGGGTGAAATTTAGGGGTGCCTATATTTTGTGATTAGCCATATTATAAAAAATTGGCTATTACATGTCGCCAAGTTTTCGATCTACTTATAACTTTTTGGTCTAGAAAGGTGAGATTTTCTTAAGTACCGATTTTTCGTTTCTATTTGTTTAGGCTTTAGAGGAAATACAATTTTGGTTTCATCTTGATAGATAGACTAAGAGAGAAACCCTATAAGATTATTCAGATTACACGTTTTAATTTGGGAATAAAAAAATATTTACAAAATTATCATACATGTATAATAAATCCCCCGTTTTCCTGGCTTATGTTTCTTTGTCCAGAAGAATTTGATTAGAAGCTATTTTAAATAAATAATCTAACATGATTATACGTAATCTATATAACACCCATACCGATGTGGCACGGGTTAAGCCCTGGTGTATAAATAAACAAGCACGAACTAATAAACTTTCTTTTTATCAATCGCCGGTGTCGTTGTAGTACAGTGCAAAGTCACTGAGTGATGATACCAGTGATCTGAGTTCGAAACTCGCCAGTACCAAATTCTTTACCGATTAAAACAAAAAAGAAAAAAATTCTAAGAAACTTTTATTGGGTTAATTAGCTCAAAACATTTACTAATTTACTTTTTATTCCCTACATGTTCACATCAGCTTCTTAAGAAATATAAAACTATCTAATAAAAACTCTATTTAAGTCACTCGAAATACTCAATGTCTTTTTCGACCACTCAGTTACATGAAAAAGTTAAGACCCAACAAATGGGATTGATGTATGAAAAATTTGCTGAAAAATTCTCCCGCAGATGATTTGAGTTTTGAGGTGTTCATAGTAAGGTTTTCTCTCTTATTATAGAAACAAATCTCACTACCCATGCTGACTAACCAGATCAATTAATAGATCATCCTATAAAAAAGTTCATTCTTTCCATCACAAAATAATATATTATAATTTGCTATTGTAGCATCAAACTAAAATCTATCTATAACTATTATAAAGGGAAGACCCCATAACTGTTCATGAACAGTTTTTATGAAGCTGCAAATTTTGGATTTCCAAAACGGCTCTTTTTTCATACCCACATAACTCATATGCTATAAATAAAGAGAAGGTATATTAGTAATTTTAATTTTAAACTTAAACATACATTTGTAAATCCGGGTCCATATGATAAAACTGATGGAAGGTTGCACGTGCATACGCACGTGCAGACAAATCTTGCGGCTTACAAGACAAAGAAACGAAATTATCAGAGCAATTCAAATATAATTTGCGATTGGTACTATACTATCTGAGCAATTCAAATATAATTTGCGATTGGTACTATACTATCTGAGCAATCTTTATTTTTTAAAGGAAGCTCTCTTGCGATAGTTGGAGAAGTTTTGGGACACCGCCCTTGCCGAGAAACAAGATTGAGAATTCAGCTTGCACTGTTCGTTCGTCCCCGAGGTTGGTCTTATAGTTACCGGCCAAAGGTATCTTCGGACCAATAAAGACATCCTAATCGATTGATCGGGCCTGTCAGCAATGAATTTCCATTTATGAACGATATCTGTTGCGCCTTGTCTTAGTGTTTTTTGGACCATGGAAACAGTTACAGTAGCTGCTGGTGGGCGGACCAACTTAACTTTCCATGAGAGAAGGACCCCGAAACTCTCGTCGTACGCTGTACCAGCTCCTCCAATCTTCCGAAATATGCCTTCACTCATAGTTTTTTTATTAAGAATTTTTCAGCTGCAAGGAGATATTTCTGCACGAGGGCACCTAATCCACCTCCACTGATATGCCCACCAACGACTCCGTGGGGGAAAACCAAGCTGGAAATCCGGAGGTCTTACTTTTCCTGGCGATATTATAATAAACTTCACCTAAGGGTAGCTCCAGCTTGAATCCATGCAGTACTACCATTAACATCGACAGTGACATTTCGAAAATGAATCAAGTCAACGATGACGAATGATAGAGCATCAGATACATAAGATAGCCCTTCTGTATCATGACCACCACTTGGAACTTTAAGGTCTAAACCATGTTTCTTGCAGCAAATAACAGATGCATGAAATGACATTCAAGGGTTGGTGTGACTATAAACTTTGTTTTTCTGGTATGTAAGAGTATAAATGTTCTATGTACGGTACATTTTTTTGGGTGTAGATGGGGATCGTTGGAGTGTTGGCAACATGATTGACTTACACATTAAAGAAAATCTTCACCAATCGAATAACAATTGGTGAAGATTCTATTGCAGTTACTTCCTTTGAGAATAACAATAACAACAACAACGCGAGCAAGGTACTCAAAAACCCCATATCTTTGGTCCAATGCAATAGTATTGTATAAGTATGCATGGTGCTGCAACTATATACGATAAACTTACAAAAACATATACCTACTGCACTGAAACGTTGGAAATTGTATTGAATATGATGTCCCTGCTTTACCGAGAGAGTTAGGTTCGAATATTTGTTTTGTTGTCCCAAGTAAGAATAGATTCCTAAATGAAAATTTAAAACAACTCAAAAAAGTTTCTTTCTCATCGTGTGTTACATTTCCACAGATAACGAATGCATCCGATGATATATAACCTCACCATCTATAATTGTCTGAATTTTTATTCTTCATAATAATAAACCGTTGAGGTTCAAGTCGATATTTTATAACCTTTTCCTCTATCAATGAATTTTTACTGCTAACGAGTTTTGATCTCACGTCATTGATATCAATCAATATACTAATTTGAAAAGAAAACAATATGTGATGAGAGGCATATGGCATTTTAGTAGCCATCGGTACTAAAGTCATATGTTATTTTAGGTCCCTTAAAATATGCGGCACCAAAGACAAATATCCAATTTAAACTTATAAATCTGAACCATTTTCAATAGTTTCCAAAGAATTAAGGTAAAGTATAGAGAGAGAGGGAGAGATTCACCACTAGCCTTCAATAAATCATTTCTCTCCCAAAATGGCAAACAACTGTTAAAATGTTGCAGCATTGTATCTTATATGCATTTTAGTTTCTGTGGTAGCTTTTCAGTTATGTAAAGCGGATAGCGACCTTCAAGAAGGAGACGTTTATAAACAGTGTTTGAAAGAACGCGATGACAAATGCAAAGCAGATGGATACGGTGAAGCTTTTGTCATACAAAATGTTCTAAACCTTGTGAATACCAGCAAAAAGATGGTACACTTTCTTCTAAACTGCAAATTAACGCTAATAAGAGTCTTTTTGTTTATCAAATTCATTTTGATTAATGATATTGATTATAGTTATTTTGTTTTTCAATTCATTTGCATGCAGCAAACGTAAAAGAGGTACGTTGCTAGGATCCCAAACAATTAAATGGTAATTTATTCTTTTTTCTTATTTATTTGGTTATGACAAGATTTTGTATAAATTTGTGAAATTATTAGAAAAACACCGCAATCAAGGACACAGCAACTTACCTTCGCAGAAGTATCAGTAAGGCAACAACGAACCGTGTACAAAGTACTGATGCCGGCTTAGTTGCATTGTTTGGCATCTTCATGTTGGCCTTGTATAATTAATTGAGGTAAAGAAACTGTTTGGTTTCTGTTTTAATTAATAGTAGTACATATAAAGTTTAAATAAAATTGAATATGGACATAATTAAATTTATTTTTATTTGTTTGTATACGATGAATTTTTTTTTTTGTCGCAGTTGATGCATAAGGTGATACGGATGACAATAACAAGCTCGATCTTCTGGACATCAGATTTATGTGTCGACGTACTGTTGCACTTCTTAAAAAAATAGCTAGCTAGAAGTTTAGACTGTTATCTTGCTACTTCATTAATTGTATCTTCTTTGAGTTTTTTGCCAGACATGTAACTGTATAAACTATGATTTGGTTCTTCCAGTTCTGGTAGTACTCCATCAATTTCTCATTGTTGAGTCTGTTATACGTACATTATTGGTACGGTTTGCATGGACAGTAGGGTATACTACATATATGTATTCTTATGTACGTATGAAACACATGAAATTGGACGAGGAAACGTAATTTCTTGCGATGTTTAATCATCATGGATCAAAAGAAGAACTTTTTGCTTGATATTTTTCTTTATTCATATTATTTTAATTATAATCATGACATTCGACTCATGACTCGTAGCATATAAATTTACATATATAAGATTGGAAATTGAATTACCATCCGGATATTGCACAAAAGAAAGAAGGGTAGAACATGATGCATTGGAAGTTTTTCTTTGCAGTTTGCTCGCAATCTTCACCTGGTTGATGATTTCCCATGCATTCCCTGTGCTTCAATTCATAGCATGCGTGATATCCTATAGGTCCCCAAGGAAATGAAATCTGTGGCAATTTCCATCCTTTCGGAGGATGATTACTTTAAACCGCGTCCAATCCTTGTGTTAATCACGACCGAACGCTGATCCCATATCGGAAGAGAACGCCATGAACATCACTAGCATCATTATCATGATTAGGGTCACTGCTGGGTTAAATTTTATCATCCCCATCTTCATATGTCAGCAAGCATACAGAGAATGTATGAATAAGAGAATATTGGTGGTGTCTATTGGCTACAAAGGTTTCTCTATTTATAATTTCTTGTTAGCTGTTAGAGATGCATAGAGAATTTTTACTTATGGAATGCACCAGCCACCAGGTATAATGCATTTGTGCAGCTGAATTCAGCAACCATAAACTGATTTTAATATTTCGCGTCGCCATCAGTCGGTGGCAAGCGGCATAAACTGTGCAATTGAATTCAGTCGAGATTCTGTTGGCCTCATGTCTTTACTTGAGTTACAGAATGGAGCAGTAATCAAATGAACCAAACGGTTGTATTAAATAGAATGTAAAAAATAAGCAAATCTTTTAATGAAAGTAAGGAAAAATTGCCATTAAAAAATAATGTAACGAAGTTTGGATTTCTACTAAGAGCTTAATCTTCACCACTTCTGTCCATATTGATTTCATTAAGAACCGCACACAGGGCGACAACGAATGCGTAATCGACGTTCGCGTAGACGGTAATTGAGTAGGTATCCTTCCCGAGAAACATACTTTGAACCGTGTGTTCCATGTGCATCTACAACAATAACATTGTCAACAGATTATTGCAGGAACTAGCTAGAATTTAGGAAAATTAGGAAATATAAAATGACCGAAAGTTCTCAAGCTTCCTCCTATAGTGGAGGATGGGATCGAACCCTTGTAATAGAATAGATAATGGAAAGTGCTAGATTTATTATTACCCGAGCAACAATGTTATTCGAATTCCCGTGATAGATGACACAAGAATGTGCATAATAGCTTCCTTTGATCTTAAAATCACAGACTTCTTCAGCGGTGTTTGATGCTAAGAAAACATGCAAACTCGTTTTGATTTGCAGAAGGCTAGATTTTTTCACACTGAACAACAAATCTTTTGAATCTGAGCTATCTCCTCTGTATACTTGCCATCTCCTATGGCAAGTCAAAATCTGAAATCATATACACAAAAAATATTCATTTACCCAGTGAAGAACACGTAACAAAAAAATATAACCATAACCAGGGGTTGAACCAGAAATTTTTACCGGGGCTAATTTTTTTTAATATAAACGTAGGATTTTTTACCTTCTGCTGTAGAGTTGCTAGAGGAACACCGGCAGCATCGACAAGAACACGCCGGTCGCGAATGCTAACAAGCGTACCTTGAACTTTAAAGATGTTATTGCCATTGATATCGTAAACACCAAAGTTACCTTCCGAAATAGTTAGTCTTTTCTTTGCAATGGTAAGATCTACTGGATATGGTATGCAGAAATGAGGTGCAATTACAACTATCGGATTGCTAGGCAGCATCCCTGTTGGTGTTGGTGGTGGCTGTGGTGGATAATACGGCGCCATCCCTCCTGGTGGTTGTTGATACGGCACCATCCCTCCTGGTGGTTGTTGATACGGCACCATCTCTCCTGGCGGTTGCTGATACATTTTTTTCTAGACAAAATGATTTTCCCTAGCTTTTCAAAATGTTTTGTCTAGAATGTTTGACAAAATTGGATCCAGAGTTGGAATTTAAAATGAACTTACTTTTAATAGGTTTCGATTCTTAGTGGCCATCCATGTATATAGGAGAAAGGAGAAAGCAGGTAGATTTTGACGGAAGGAAACGGGAGGAAGGTGTCATCCTGGTTTTTCTTCCCTCCATTTGTGTCAAAACAGTACGAACTGCCTATAGCTAACAGGTTAACCATCGTGGAAAATAGGTTATTTCGGATAATTAAAACGTGGGGTGGAAAATATGATATATGAGTGGCGTACGATGCTACAGTTTACATCAGCGTCCGAGTGGATGATGTGATGCCAAACACCTAATGAAGAACTTAAGATGATGTTATTCTACCCATATCATAGGATCCTGCCCCACAGACAATATTAGGTACCCAACAATCTCAACTGCACTTAATTTTGTTACATGCATTAGAAAAAAATCTACAATATAGATATCATATAAATACTATATCACACTAGTTTTTTACTTGAATTTAGTTTACAATTAATCCATATCAGATGTAAGATTATTTTCTTTTTTTATCTGTGGTTTTTTACATTTTTCTTGACACGTGAATAAATTATCTTGTCAAAACCTATCAACGGAACACTTATTACAGAAGCAAAATCGTTTTGGTGGACAATTAGTTGATTTGTGTCTTAACCTGACTTTAGCAGTTGTTAGTTCATGAAGGTTAGTGCGTCTAAAATTGTGATCAATTCAATTACTTTATCGATTCTTCCTAGTTTACCTTTTAAATGAAAAGAAAAATTAGCAAAAGTTTACAACGAAATGTTCCACTAAATTTTTTTTAATTATCAAGAAAGAGAAAAAATTAGGATGTAAACACTAGTATATTAAACAAGCAATTTGGAAGACTGATGGTGTATGCGGAGTAATTTGAGTTCTTTTAAATTTTCACAAAATCTTATTTTGCCAAAAGAATAAGTACAAAGGGAGTACGATATCACTAAGAACACTTATTAAGTTTTTCTTAGAAAAATGAAGAGTCTAAGTGAATAACATATCATATTGATGATTTTATTTCACAAATAAGTTTTAAGGTAAAATTAGAAAAACGAAAGTATCATTTTCTGAGCACAAAGACCATTCTCCTCAAGATGTTATTATTGATGCAAAAGTAACGATTTTTTATGGTAAAATAATGATTTTATATCTATTGTTGTATATTTCTTTGGCTTTTGTGTTTTAGCAGAGTTTTCCTTCGTGATTACTATAATCTCTATTTAGCCGAGTCAAAAAAGAAATACGAGTATTATTTTTCTAGAATGGAGAGAGTACTCGGGTGTGAGCTTTTATAGATACAACGAGAAATCAAACAGACGCAATGCACAAGGTATTTTGTTAACGCAATGTGCAATTGAATTCGATCGACATTCTGCTGGCTTCCTTCTTTATTTGAGTTACAGAATGGAGGGGTTATTAAAAGAACAAAGAAGATCATTAATTAACAAAACTTCAAAAAGAAAATAAATAATAGAGATTTAATGAAAAATTGAATGTAGGAGTAGAGAAATGTATTTATGGGCGGGAAGTCTAGTTACTCTCAAAGACGATTTATATATATACTGTGTATATAATTCTCGGTAAAGGACTGGAGAACAGACCAATTCCGATAAATTGGGATCACAATCGGAAGAAATCGGGAAATTTGTAGATCATGTAAAGAAAAACGGTTACGAGAGAGAGAGAAACGAGAGAAAAAAGTATCTGACTAAATGTCTATCTTTAATTCAAACCCTAATTTATTTATTTTTAATTCATAAGAAGTTATTTTATTTTGGGTTACTTGTGATTCCGTCACTGATAGCGTAAAAGATAAAATTTATTGCATGTGAAATAAATTCTTGCCATTTGAATTTGTCTTCTAAATTAAGAGTAAAATTCCCAGAAGGGAGCAATCTGCGTAATTTAATTTTTCTTCTCCTAAAGTAATTTTTCCTGAAAGGGAATAATATGCTCAACGATCACTTTTTGTAGCCACTTATCTTCAAAAGATTGTAGAATCATGACCACTTCCGAATAATCGTTCCTGATGATATATCTGTGATGAAAGCATCGAATGAAAACGCCATTAAGGCTGATATTATCTTCTAACTGGCGTACATGAGCCATTAGATATGAAATCAATTAATAACAAAATATAAATATCATAATCATATATACACCCAAAAATCGTTTTAAAGAAACGATGATTTATTTAATAATTATTTAATGATACTAGTAACTAATGATTGCAACCAAACCAATCAGAAAGATCTGAAAATATCAGATCAATTCTGATAGATTTAGATCATAATCAAAAGATATCAGGAGGTTTGTAGATCAGGAAAAGAAAAACGGTTAGGAGAAAGAGAGAGAAATGAAAGAAAAAAGTGTCTGACTAAACTTCTATCTTTAATTCAAATCCTTTTTTTTTTAATTCAAAAGAAGTTAGTTTATTTTGGATTACTTGTAATTTCGTCACTGATAACATAAAAGATAAAATTTATTGCGTTACAAGTTGTTGTTAGGAAAAAAACAGAAAATGGGCTATATAGCCAAAAAAGTGAGTTTTCTGGACCATATAGACAGTTAGGATTCAGCCTGGGTGAAATAGCCAATGGAATCTTTAAGTGAGGAGTTTACTTTATTACCCTTTTGGAAGGGATATCTTCTTCTCGTCTTCTCCGTCAATCATAAACCAAATCTAAAAAAAGCCAACACCACCATCGATCTATTTCTCCCACTTCTGTTTTCTCCCCAACAATCATCTTGTTGCAACGCTGAAAATGGTTTGTCCACCGTCTTCATCATATATTTCCACCGTCTACATCAACGGTATCATCATCTGTGTCCCCCTTCTACATCAACAACATCATTACAGATGAAATTGAAGACTTCATTGTTGAAATTGGTTTCTCCACCGTCTTCATCATATATTTCCACCCTCTACATCAACGGTATCATCATCTGTGTCCCCCTTCTACATCAACAACATCATTACAGATGAAATTGAAGACTTCATTATTGAAATTGGTTTCTCCGCCATTTGCAAACACCCAACACCAACTCCAGCATAATAATTAGGGTTAAATCGATAAATTTCACAAGATGTCTCTTAAAACTCGTAAGTTTCCAAACCCTAACTCTGTATTGATTTTATTTTCAGAATTACATGATTGATTCATCCAGTTGGTTGATTTTATTTTCATTTAATTAAACCAGATGTAATTGGGTTTCTTTATTTTAGTATAAATTTGTGGGAGTTATGTGTTTGAAGTACCCGGTGATTCTAATCCTATAATGAAATTAGGATGTAAACTAAATGGTTATTTGTATTGGATAAAACTGATTTGTATCTGTATTTGGATGAAACTTTTGTTGTAATGAAATTATTGATTATTTCTATTGTATGAAACTGGTTTTCATCCGTTGGTTGTCTTAATTTTAATGATTTTCTATTGGATGAAACTAACTGGTTTTCATCTGTTGGTGGTCATAATTTTAATGATTACCTCTATTGGATGAAACTGGTTTTCATTTGGATAATCCCATTCTTATAGTGTCTCCAAAGGTGAGATATAAAAATTGGGTTTCATCTAGATGTAAGGTACTAAGGTAGGATGTAACTGGTTTTCATTCGATACATGCAGAAATTGGCTTTCGTCTAGCTTTAAGATAGGATGTAACTGGTTTTCATCTAGGTTTAGTTTGTGGTGTATATTTTTTCAGCATGTTTATACTAGGATGAAAACCAGTTTCATCCAGGTTTAATATAATATAAACTTGTATGAAACCAGTTTCATTTAGATTTAATTTGTGTTGTATATAATTTTAGCATGTTTAAACTAGGATGAAAATGGATTTCATCCAGGTTTAGTATAGTACAAACTAGGGTGATATCAGTTATATTTAGGTTTAATTTTTGGTGTATATTTTTTCAGCATGTTTAAACTAGGATGAAACTGGTGGTTATATGCTACATGCCTGAATGTTATTCCAACCAAATGGTTTTCAGGATGCTTGGAAATCCTTAACATATTTCTGATATGGTGAAATTAACAAGTTGTAATGTCTCTATTTCTGTCTGCCAATTTCAGTGGGACTTTAAGTTATATCTTCAACAACTTTATAGAAGATCGGGCTTTTAGCGAGGTCGTTAGAGAAGCCAAGAATGCTTGTTATACCGAGCCAGATCCAAGAGACGATCTGTCTGGAATGGATGTGTCTAGAAAGGTAATTGAATTCCTTTCCCTCCCTCCCTCATGTCAGGACTCCGGAGTCTCCAATAAGGAGACGGGTTGGTTTATGGATAGAAACCTTTGTGGCAACCCCATCCTTATCCTTATCCACTGACTATCAGGTTGTAGCCTGTTTTGCACGCTATGAGTGGTAAGATTCTTATAAGGTAGCTATTTGATTGCAGGTCATAATTCTATCTAGAGAATCTGGTTTAAGACTGGAGCTTTCTGATATCCAAGTGGACTGCCTTGTGCCAGAACCATTGAAAGTAAGATGAGAAACTTATAGATGTATGACTACTTATTGCTGAGCTACTCAATATAAACTTTATGAATTTTTTTCCCTGGTATTGCTGCTGCAGTCAAGTGCATTAGCTGAGGAGTTCCTGCGGCGTCTACCTGAATTTGATCAGGAAGTCACAAAGAAACGGCTTGATGCGGAGGCTGCTGGTGAAGTAAGTATCTTGAGACATTTGTCAATGGATTGAAACCGGCTGCATAAGTGGTCAGAATAACTGGAGGAATTTAATCCGAGGAATTATTTGTGTAGACATTTGTCTTACATTTCATGGTTTTGTTTGTGGCATCTTAAGGTTCTGAGGTATGTTGGGGTAGTAGATGATGTCCGAAACAAGGAATGAATGCAGGGGATGAAATTACAGATGTGCAGGTGATGGCAGTTGTGGTTGGCATGAGGCAGAGGTGAAGGATCTGCAATGGGTTACGTACTCTGTTTTTCATTCGATACATGCAGAAATTGGCTTTCGTCTAGCTTTAAGATAGGATGTAACTGGTTTTCATCTAGGTTTAATTTGTGGTGTATATTTTTTCAGCATGTTTATACTAGGATGAAAACCAGTTTCATCCAGGTTTAATATAATATAAACTAGGATGAAACCAGTTTCATTTAGATTTAATTTGTGTTGTACATAATTTTAGCATGTTTAAACTAGGATGAAAATGGATTTCATCCAGGTTTAGTATAGTACAAACTAGGGTGATATCAGTTATATTTAGGTTTAATTTTTGGTGTATATTTTTTCAGCATGTTTAAACTAGGATGAAACTGGTGGTTATATGCTACATGCCTGAATGTTATTCCAACCAAATGGTTTTCAGGATACTTGGAAATCCTTAACATATTTATGATATGGTGAAATTAACAAGTTGTAATGTCTCTCTTTCTGTCTGCCAATTTCAGTGGGACTTTAAGTTATATCTTCAACAACTTTATAGAAGATCGGGCTTTTAGCGAGGTCGTTAGAGAAGCCAAGAATGCTGGTTATACCGAGCCAGATCCAAGAGACGATCTGTCTGGAATGGATGTGTCTAGAAAGGTAATTGAATTCCTTTCCCTCCCTCCCTCATGTCAGGACTCTGGAGTCTCCAATAAGGAGACGGGTTGGTTTATGGATAGAAACCTTTGTGGCAACCCCATCCTTATCCTTATCCACTGACTATCAGGTTGTAGCCTGTTTTGCACGCTCTGAGTGGTAAGATTATTATAAGGTAGCTATTTGATTGCAGGTCATAATTCTAGCTAGAGAATCTGGTTTAAGACTTGAGCTTTCTGATATCCAAGTGGACAGCCTTGTGCCAGAACCATTGAAAGTAAGATGAGAAACTTATAGATGTATGACTACTTATTGCTGAGCTACTCAATATAAACTTTATGAATTTTTTTCCCTGGTATTGCTGCTGCAGTCAAGTGCATTAGCTGAGGAGTTCCTGCGGCGTCTACCTGAATTTGATCAGGAAGTCACAAAGAAACGGCTTGATGCGGAGGCTGCTGGTGAAGTAAGTATCTTGAGACATTTGTCAATGGATTGAAACTGGATGCATAAGTGGTCAGAATAACTGGAGGAATTTAATCCGAGGAATTCTTTGTGTAGACATTTGTCTTACATTTCATGGTTTTGTTTGTGGCATCTTAAGGTTCTGAGGTATGTTGGGGTAGTAGATGATGTCCGAAACAAGGAATGAATGCAGGGGATGACATTACAGATGTGTAGGTGATGGCAGTTGTGGTTGGCATGCAGAGGTGAAGGATATGCAATGGGTTACGTACTCTGTTTTTAATTCTGTTTCACGCACTGTGTTTTGCTCTGTTTCACGCACTCTGTTTTGCTCTGTTTCACGCACTCTGTTTTGATTCGTAAAACAGAGCAATTAATTCTGTTTTTTTTTGTACTCTGTTTTTATTTGCTCTGTTTTTTTGTACTTTGTTCTTCTCCAAAGCAGTAATGATTTGTAAAAGATAGGGACATATTTGTCTCTTTAGGTTAATAAATAAAATATATTTTGGGTCAAATGTCCTTTTTGGCTAAATGAACAGTATATTTCTGTTTTTTGGCTTTATAAACAGTATGTAAAACTAAGAATATATTTCACCCAGGAACTTTTGATTATCCCCGCGGTACGTATTTGGTATTTACTTTTTAACCATATTTTTGATTTGGTATGGCGTGGTATTATCTCGCCCTCGTTGTGTATTTTTTATTAAGTGTCGCGGGACGCCATGCATTTTTGGTTTGGTGTCGCTGGATCGCCCCGTCGTGATACATTTTGGATGGATCGGCTTCGCCTCGTACCGTCGTTTAGGATTTTTTATTTGGTGAGGCTCAATTTTGCCTCCATCTGTCCCGATGCATACTTAGGACTTTTAATTTTATGTATCTCCACTTCATCTCGCCTCGAAACATATTTAGGTTTTTTTTATTTGGTCTCATCCTGACTCGATATATGTTTAGGGTTTTGTAGGGAATATATACTTAAGTTGGCCGCTTAAGCATAATTCCAAGGATGAATGAGAATTGGGTTCGGGGTGAAACATGCCCGGAAAGTCAGTTAGAGAAACTGATTGGTGTCATTCATAATTATAGGCAGCAGTCATGACGGTTTGGGATGAACAAATGTGTCCAGTTGGCGTGAAATAAAACCAAAGGTCACAACGGATTCACCCAAACGCCGCGTTGGTTCAATAAGGATAAAAAACCATCTCCTTCTTCCCGTAACTCACGGAAAAAAGAAAATAAAAAAGAAACTCTGAACTTTCTTAACAATTTTTCATATAAAATGTTTTCTGAATCTGTAAGAGAGTCTGTGCTATAAAACTTCGCGTTCGTTGTTCGATGTAATCGAAGTGCTGCGAAATACATCGAGGTATTGTTGAATGTTGGAGGCACATGCCATTGAACTGTAACAGCATTCTATACAGGACATCAAATGTCTTAAGCAAAGAGATTACTCGCCTCAGTATACCCATTTGTTTGGTTACCGATTCCATTGTCAAGATGCACACTTTTCATCTTTACTTTCTTATTTTGTTTGATAAAGTTCACTTCTATAAAGCATTTAGAATTGGTTTTTGTAGACAGGCTGATTGTGTGCATATCATTATTATTGAGAATTAGTGCCTTGCCTTGAATCTGTGTTGAAACATTAGAACAGATTGCCGACACGTTTGGGTCACTAACCGGATTGTTTAGTTGTTTTGCCCACAAACTATTTGTGTTTCTGACAGGGAGAAATCCTGTCACCGTTGCGGAATTTTGGATCTCTAGCATTTGTATTAGGAGAATTAACGGCATTAACCAAGATTAGTATACCGAATATCCAACAGGTTTTTTATTTGGTGTCCCGATACCAAATTACACTGCAAAGAGACGAAAATAAATACCTTTAAAAATAATTCACTGGTACTGCAGAAATGTATTGGCAAAACTAGAATGAGGAGTCGGACATATTCCTATACAATCGTCCTATATCGTGGATTTTCTTTCTCCTGTTCACGTGTCAAAGAAGGCGCGCATGATAGACAGATGTGATGTAAATAAGCTTCTACCTGAGGGTACTAATTCTAGAGATGTTAAGTTACTCCTTCCATATGGCGCCACGCGTCGAGTGTGATTTTTGGTATCCACATTGTGAGTGTAGTTAGGAATTGTGCAGCTGATGTAATTCGAGGAGAGAGATCAATGGTTTCTTCAATTGACAAAGTGTAATTTGTTAATTTCGTAAGAATTTGAAGTAGTTAATGATCCAATTCAACGTGCTTTCAAGGTAATGTTCTATAAGGTGAAGAGTCGATTAGATTTAGAAATTAGATTTGAGAAGAGTAAATGTGGGTTGAATATGGGTAAATGAGTCGTATTAGTGAACCCCATATCCAAAACTTCTTCTTCACCTGTTTCAGATCAAGTCGGTTACTCAAACATTTTTTATGATAGATTGGGTTGTGTTTGATTTTGGGAGATCTGTTTGTTTTGATTTATTAATTGAAATATTTCTTGGAAACTGAAATTATAAGGTTTAGATTATGGTCAAATTGGTCCGGAAGGAAAAAAGAATGTGGTTAGTGGTTACCATGAATAAGAATTATTATACCCTTAGCTAACTTCAATCTTCTTGTGCATGCATCCTAGATGTGAAACTTGATTCACAGGAAAAAAAATTTACAGGATAAATAATTCTATATATTAGGAAGATTATTGATTGATAAGTCTAGATATGAAATTTTGCTGTTATTTAGATGTTCGAGATCTTTGTACCGTGTCCGTGTTACCATGTAAGAACTAAAATCAAATGGTTTGATGCAGAAACTCAACAACATCAATAGCAGATTGGCTTATATCCATTTTTCTTGGTTTCTTATATGTTATTCTCATAGGTATAAATGTTTTTTCTGCCGTATTTAGGGTTTTTTCCTAAAGCTTGCTATTTAGATTTTTTTGTTTTCTTTCTACGGCATTCCATGCAGAAAAACTATGGTTTGATAAGGAAGAAAAGTATTGCAGAATCAGGATTGTCTACTTAGACGACGTTACAAACGTCCAATTCAGAACACTAATTTACATGTAGTTTGAATTGACAGTGGTGTATACCCACGTCTCTGTTCACTGAGTGAATAACTCCCAGTTAAATATCAATAACGTCCGGTTAAAAAAAGGAGTAAATTACTAAGTGTTAATGTAATTTTAATGTGATGACCAATAAAATTTTTTCAAGTGTCGTCTTCAGGTTTACTAATGCCCAAATCTTTTATCTAATTTAATTTGAGGGGATGCAACACTCACCGTGCAACGTGGAGGCTCATATGACTTAGTGTTTTAAAGGAGTGGAGATTTTTAGAGACACAAATGATATATTTAAATGTATACGCCTGTCAATCATAAGAGGTTAGCCCAGTTGACTAGGAGCCTGACTCTCAAGTAGGAGGTCAACGGTTCGAGTCTCCACTCAAGTATAATTTATACTAACTTTAACATGGGTTCTAGAAGTAGAAGGGTCGAGTTTGCTCAGTGGGGGTAAGCTGGTGGCTACCCTGTCAGGGGGCAGGACGGGCCTATGCCTTAGCATAAAAAAAAACAAGAATTAGTATACCCTTAGCTAAAACTTCAATCTTCTTGTGCATGCATTCTAGATGTGAAATTTGATTAACAGGAAAAAAATTCACAGGATAAATAATTCTTTATATTAGGAAGATTATTGATTGGTAAGTCTAGATATGAAATTTTGTTGTTATTTAGATGTTTGAGATCTTTGTACCGTGTCCGTGTTACCATGTAAGAACTAAAATCAAATGGTTTGATGCAGAAACACAACAACATCAATAGCAGATTGGCTTATATCCATTTTTCTTGGTTTCTTATATGTTATTCTCATAGGTATAAATGTTTTTTCTGCCGTATTTAGAGTTTTTTCCTAAAGCTTGGTATTTAGATTTTTTGTTTTCTTTCTATAGCATTCCATGCAGAAAAACTATGGTTTGATAAGGAAGAAAAGTATTGCAGAATCAGGATTGTCTACTTAGACGACGTTACAAACGTCCAGTTCAGTATAGTGTAAACCAAGTGTAAACACTAATTTACATGTAGTTTGAATCGATAGTGGTGTATACCCACGTCTCTGTTCACTGAGTGAATAACTCCCAGTTAAATATCAATAACGTCCGGTTAAAAAAAGGTGTAAATTACTAAGTGTTAATGTAATTTTAATGTGATGACCAATAAAAAATTTCCAAGTGTCCTCTTCAGGTTTATTAATGCCCAAAGCTTTTATTTAATTTAAATTGAGGGGATGCAACACTCACCGTGCAACGTGGAGGCTCATATGACTTAGTGTTTTAAAGGAGTAGAGATTTCTAGAGACAAAAATGATATATTTAAATGTATACGCCTGTCAATCATAAGAGGTTAGCCCAGTTGACCAGGAGCCTGATTCTCAAGTAGGAGGTCAACGGTTCGAGTCTCCACTTAAGTAAAAATTTTCCAACTTTAACATGGATTCTAAAAGTAGAAAGACCGAGTTTGCTTAGTGGGGGTAAGCTAGTGGCTACCCTGCCAGAGGCAGGACGGCCTTATGCCTTAGCATAAAAAAAAAAGATAAAAGAAAAAGAAGAAGAGCCTAACATGGAGTGATGTATTCCTTTTTTTTATTTACAATAAATAAATTAAAAAAAGAGTTCCTGGCCCCACTCTTAGTTGCTCTTTTAATTTTTAGAATGATTCTATTCTTTTGTCAAAAAAAGTACGGATCTCATAGGACTGTTTACAAGGTTAATTGCGAGGAAAAGAAAATCATATTCATACTTCAATTATTGAGACGATCTTTATATACTAACAAATACTTAAGGTACACAACGTTGTAGAAATATGTACAATGTCAACCATGGATAGTAGTTGCTAACCTTAAAAGGTATTGCTAACTACTCCCTCCGTCCCACTCCTAAGTGACCTATTTGATTTTAGATTTTGTCCCAATGATAAGTGACCTATATCACTAAACAATGAGATATTCCGGAATTATCCTTTTAGTTAATTATAAATAATATATGAAATATGTATAATTTGATAGGCATGTTTATATTCGTTATGTAGGTGTTTTAAAATGTTTTTCAATTGTATGAAATTTGCGAACATCCGTGGAGTATTTTGAGAGATAAACCATTTTTAAATTTCACTAGTTATTATTCATAAGGGTATAATTGTAAAAAATGATTAAAAATATTATTTTCCTTACTTGCCTTAAAAATTGTGCAAATTTCAAATAGGTCACTTAGAAGTGGGACGGAGGGAGTAATATATTAATTTACAGGTACAACACATTATTGATTTATTTAGATGATATGGAACTTATGAACACCAATTTTTTTTTAAGGACGAACAAAAATAAATAAGCATCATAATTGAGTTAGCATCAATCCCCACCTCCGCCGCCACCACCACATCCACCTCCGCCGCCACCACCACCACTTCTGTTACGAGGCGTATTAATTTTATCTAGAACCGCACACATCGCCACAAGAAAAGCATAATCAACATTCGGATAGACAGTGAGTGAGTATGTGTCCTTCACGCGAACTTTATCTTGAATAGCCTTGTTCTTGTGCATCTAAAACACCATAACCAGCAAAAATTCATAAAAATAGGAGCAGAATGTTGAATGTGTGATTATGAATTATATATTACCTCAGCAATGATGTTATCTGAAATTCCCACGGTATATGATGCAAGATTTCTTGCTATCTCTTTGTTTAATTTTAAAATCACAGACATCCTCAGCTTTGTTTGATGCTAAGAACACATCCAAATTAGTCTTGAGTTGAAAAAACTTAGATTCCTTCACGCTAAACAACAAGTCTTTTGAGTCTTTGCTATCTCCTGTATATACTTTCCAACTTTCAAGGAAAGAAAATGTCTGAAAGAACTCACAAAAACAATATCAATATTGAAAGATAAAAAAGTGAACATTTTTGTAATAAGATGCTCATTATTGTATTGACTGACCACTGGTTTTAGATATACGACCGGAACTCCGTTAGCAACGATAAGGATAAGTCTACTGCTGAATAAACCGCTGGTTTTAACTTGGAAGATGTTATTCCATTGATATCAAAAGCTCCTAAATACCTATCTTCCGTTACTTTTTTAACTTTCTTGGCAATATAAAGATCTACTTGATATGGTACGCAATATTCAGGTGAGATCACAACGATAGAATTGTTTTGTAATGCTTGATTTCCTGCCATTGGTGATGGTGGTAGTGAGATAGGACTCTTAGACCCATCCAAGATCCATATAAACAGATCATAGAGAGAGCGAAAGGATTAAACAATATCATGTCAGTCTAAAAGATTATAGTATTGGGTTTGACTTCCTAATTAATTACTAGGCGCTAGAAGAAAACGACTTGGTTGTCATCACGTGTCTTGACTTTTCTTGTCAACTTATTATCTGGTTGTCTTATATTAAGCTGTTGAATGTGCTAGCGTATAGCAGTACTATTAAATGAACCATGACTGTACGAATAGCAAAACTTACCTAGAGGCTACAACTTAGTTTGAAACATGACATCGAATAAAATTGGCAACAAAATCTTAAATGATCCGGATCCACGATTGTTTATATATTTATGGACCAAGCCTGTTCAACGTGATGATGGTATATTTGTAAGACTGTTATCCGGAGTGATACCATAGGCAGGCTGGTCTCTGCATTTTATGAAGCAGACTATAGAGGAGCTTTACTTCGCGTATCCCATTACGAACATTGTTTTTCAGTATCTTTCAAGGCAGTTGTTAATGTTCCAACAACTGGGCCATTTATGCATGAGACTGGATCCGGAAATGAAGGGGTGCCGGAAATGGTATCCTCGCCATCATCAAAGTGGTATACCAGAAGGCCTAAGTCTGCTGGTAAGAAAGGAGAAGTGCCTGCGAAAACTGCAATAGGTTACATGAATTCTTTTAGTATTTTAGATTCTGAACATGAAAGTGAAAATGAAACGGAGGGAGTAGACAATCTAGAGGTGGCGGTGAATGCTCAAGTTCCTGTCTCTATTGAAGAGGAAAATCACTCCAATTTCAATGAGTGTGATGATTCAGAGTACGAAACAGATTATGAAGAGATGTATATCGAAAAATTGGGGACATCTGATGAGGGTGTAGTCAAAGGAAAGTTAAAGCTTATTAAGGATATTCCTCTTAAGAGTCCCTTGAGTAAGGATAATCATGTGGATAGACTACTGCTAATGTCTGCTGCGTTAGGTGCGTCGGAGGGAGGTAATCCTATCGAGACTAAAAAACTTTTGAATGGCATTGTTAATGACTACAACAGTATAAGTGTCTCTAGAGCCGAAAAAGAACAAGCAAAAATATTCTGGTCTGGGGTTTCTTGCAACGAAAAGCTAGGAAGAGGGAAGAGAACCCCTGCCAAAAAATCTAAATAGAGAACTCTTCACTTTGAATTGATGTATTGCATGTTTCTTCACTTTGTTTCTGGGTTTTTCATACCCATTTGTATGCGCCTAGGCGCCTTCTTTTCTTGTAATTCTGTTTTACTTTTTTAATATATTTTAATCTTTTGCTTCAAAAATGGTTGTGGATCCATTCAAAACACAAAACAAAATGTTCGGAAAATGAATTGGGAATATATAGATAGAAGGATATAGAGTCATAGACTAATGAGATACCAATCAGTAACTATTTACGATAGACACCAAGAAAAGAAGGTAACGTGTCTAGAGGTTTCTTGTTTGACTTGTACTTTTGTCGCTGTACCACTACAAGAAATTTAACCTATTACAGCATCCAGTGGTTATGGCATAAACTCTTATTAGTGTCGTAATAACCTATATAGTAAGAAGTCTATTACTACACCCACTATTTATTGCTCTAGCAAGAGATTATATTTTTTTGCCACACTTTTTTTATATTGTTGTTATCGTTGTGTGGCAAAATTATCATTTTGGAGTCGCAGATTACAACTCTTAACTTCACCTGAAAAGTAGTGTGATTAGAAATTTACTTTTACAATGCCTATATTAAAAGTGTGACAATATATGATGTAGCAAAAGATAGACTTCCTTGCAAAGATAAAGCTATGTAGGTGACATTAGTAAAAGATGGTTCGTTTAATAAAATTGCGGGGCACACGCACATTCAACAGTTGATGAAAATAAGATTTCTTCAATCACAGTTGAGTGCAGCTTTGCAAATTGCAATTCATTCAGGTATGCGAAACTATAGAGCAACTAAACTTACGTATTTAAGGACTTATTAAAATAATATATATATGGAAGGGACGAACTTCAGAACTTGGGTTAACTCATCATTTGTCTCCTGACTCTCATGCTTGCGGAAAGACATTTATTGATCTTTTTCTTTTTGTCCAAAAACTTAATGGAAATAATTAAAGATTGTATATATCTCCCAAGCCATATTGTCAAACCCAATCCCATATCATTTTAAGTTTTTTAATTAATCAACAATTAGTGGTAGACAAATTCAAGGAGAAAGGGAAGTTATAAGAGATTTCCAAACATTGCTTCCATCAGATTTACACGAACGGTGACATTGACAGTATCATTGTTTGATCGTTTCAATCTCTATGAGCTCTCTATATATGAATGCCTATAGCTAGGTCTATCTACAAAGTCAAATTGAGTTTTATCCACCACCATCTTCAATGGCAAGCAATCGAGCATTATCGAACGATTCTGTCATTGTAATCTCACCTCAATATTGCGCACCACGTCAAGTAGATATTTATATTTCCAAGAATGTTAAGAAAGTAACAGAAGGTAGGCATTTAGGAGCTTTCGATATCAACGACAACTGCATCTTCAAAGTTAAAACCGGTGGTTTTTTCGGCAGTCGCCTTATCCTTGTTGATGCTGCGGGAGTTCCTGTCGTATCTCTAAAACCGGTGGTTAGCTAATATACCCACCTTTGAGTTTTCTATATCCCATCTCATTAGATTTTTCAATTTTCCATTTTTCTCTCAATACTGATATTGTTGTTGGTTTTTTGTCAGACTCTTTCTCCAAATGATAGGTGGAAAATTTATAGAGGAGATAGCACCAACTCAAAAGATCTGTTGTTTAGTGTAAAGAAATCTCAGCATCCAATTAAATTCAAAACTGAATTGGATGTGTTCTTATCATCCAACACAACTGAGGATTTGTGTGATTTTAAGATCAGCCAAACCTACAGTGAGAACTCTTGTGTTATCTGTCGAGGAGATTCAGATAACATCATTGCTGAGGTAATTTGTAATACTCATTCTGTGTATAGATCTTTATTAGCAACATGGTCTTGTAATGATTTAAAGGTTTATATTGTTGTAGATGAACAAAAACAAGACTGTCGTCCGAAATAAAACTCGTGGGAAAGACAGATACTCGGCCACTGTCCACCCCAATGTTGACTGTGCTTTTGTTATTGCTATGTATGTGGTTCTTAGTGAGATCAATACGTCAAGAAGCAACGGAGAATATGGTTATGGGGGTGGTGATGGGGCCGGTTGCGGAGGCGCCGGTTGTGGTGGTGGATGTGGTGGCTGATGTGGAGGTGGATGTTATCTCAATCATTATGACCGGGGGCCATTAAACTCATCAAACTCAGATCTCGGTGGTGCTGTATTAGATCCACAACTGTTAAAATAAACTAATATTGTTTGTCCTTATTTGGTAATGCTAGATTGCTCGCCATTGGTGGTGGTGGGAGATAAATTTTAGGCCGTGGTAGTGGGATATTAGTCTTAACTAGATTTTGTGCCCTGCACCCCGTGGATCCAAAAACCATTTTGCCTCGCCGTCCAATGCATGTTTAGGATTTTTGATATGATTTAGCTCGGCTTCGCATCCTCCAGTCCCGATACATGTTTAGGATTTTTTATTTGATGTGATCAGCTTCCTCTCGCCCCGTCCCAATATATGCTTAGTAGTTTTTATTTGGTGTGTCTCGGTTTCGCCTCGCCCCGCCGTTTAGAACTTTTGATTATTTTTGTGTCTCGGTACGTATTTGGTATCTACTTTTTAATCATATTTTTGATTTGGTATGGCGTGGTATTATCTCGCCCTCGTCGTGTATTATTTATTAAGTGTCGCGGGACGCCATGCATTTTTGGTTTGGTGTCGCTGGATCGCCCCGTCGTGATACATTTTGGATGGATCGGCTTCGCCTCGTACCGTCGTTTATGATTTTTTATTTGGTGCGGCTCAATTTTGCCTCCATCTGTCCCGATGCATTCTTAGGACTTTTAATTTTATGTATCTCCACTTCGTCTCGCCTCGTCTCGAAACATATTTAGGTTTTTTTATTTGGTCTCATCCTGACTCGATATATTTTTAGGGTTTGTAGGAAATATATACTTAAGTTGGCCACTTAAGCATAATTCCAAGGATGAATGAGAATTGGGTTCAGGGTGAAACATGCCCGGAAAGTCAGTTAGAGAAACTGATTGGTGTCATTCATAATTATAGGCAGCAGTCATGACGGTTTGGGATGAACAGATGTGTCCAGTTGGCGTGAAATAAAACCAAAGGTCACAACGGATTCACCCAAACGCTGCGTTGGTTCAATAAGGATAAAAACCCATCTCCTTCTTCCTGTAACTCACGGAAAAAAGAAAATAAAAAAGAAACTCTGAACTTTCTTAACAATTTTTCATATAAAATGTTTTCTGAATCTGTAAGAGAGTCTGTGTTATAAAACTTCGTGTTCGTTGTTCGATGTAATCGAAGTGCTGCGAAATACATCGAGGTATTGTTGAATGTTGGAGACACATGCCATTGAACTGTAACAGCATTCTATACAGGACATCAAATGTCTTAAGCAAAGAGATTACTCGCCTCAATATACCCATTTGTTTGGTTACCGATTCCATTGTCAAGATGCACACTTTTCATCTTTACTTTCTTATTTTGTTTGATAAAGTTCACTTCTATAAAGCATTTAGAATTGGTTTTTGTAGACAGCCTGATTGTGTGCATATCATTATTATTGAGAATTAGTGCCTTGCCTTGAATCTGTGTTGAAACATTAGAACAAATTGCCGACACGTTTGGGTCACTAAGAGCGTCCACAGTGGTACGATCAAAACCAAAGATCAAAGACCAAAACAAACGATCAAATTTGAGTTTAGTCTGTAGTGTTACGTTAAGGCAGTGGAGTATATTTAGTCGGGCGGATGTATAATCTACGGTTGCATGTGGAGCGTGCGTATAATCTTCGTCTGGGCCAGGCGGGGAAATAGTTTACCCTGGTTGTGGGGCGTTGGTAAAGAATACGCTGGTTGTGAGGCGTACATATAGTTCACGCTCGGAGAAGGGACGTAGGTATAATTTACGTCTGGTGTGGCCAACGTATAATCAACGCCTCAACCAGGCGTACGTATAATCAACGTCCCCTACTCAATTAATGCTCTCCTAGCTTTTATCCCCTGCAACTGCTCTAAAAAACGACCTGCAAACTTGGGGAAATCACATGCTTACAAAATGATAAGATCGTGTGCAGATGTACAAAAGCATTCTAATCGTGCTTTTCATGTAGCAGTTTTTGAACGAGGAAGAACACATGAGTTCAAAGGTCATTGTTTTGAGTGGGGACATGATACATGTTCGATGATTAGAAGGCTATTGTTAACTGGGTTTCCTTGTGATAATCCTGTTTGTGTTGAAAATCTCTTGCACATGCATGCATTGATGAATTTGGGGTTTAATCTATGTTTTTTTTTCTTTCTCTTTTGGTGTAGTGTCCAGATACCAATTATTTGTTTATGGGAGACTATGTGGATCGTGGTTATTATTCAATGGAAACAGTAACCGTAAGTAAATAACTCCGTTTCTTTTTTTTCAATAAGAAAAGTTCAGTGAGAAAAGACCAAATTGTTGTTAGCCAAGTGGTTTCCTACTCAAGCTTTGTTGTTGTTGGCAATAAAAGCTGTGGTTAGAATTCTCAACGCTGATCTTCTGTTCTATGCACATGTAAATGGGGCGGAGCTATTAAGTCCGCTCAACAACAGGCGTTAACTATATATACGCCGGGCTGGGGCGTTAACTATATAAACGCCTGGCGTGGGGCGTTAACTATATAAACGCCGGGCTGGGACGTATGTATAATCTTCGTCTCAATGGGGCGTTAATTTTATGAACGCCTGGCGTGGGGCGTAAACTTTAGCAACGTCCCAACGGGCGAACATTTCAGCAACGCCTCAACCAGGCGTAACTTATATACACGCCTCTTTATGGGGCGGTGACTTTACGTGCGTATCACAACAGGCGTAGATTATATACACGCCCGATGATAAACGGTGATTATACATCCGCTCCACTATATATAGTTTTGGTCTTGGTCCCAGACCAAATATGGTCCTGAATTTGGTTTTGGTCCAGATTTTAATCTCTACTCTGTCCCGTTGTGTCTCGTCCATGGACCATAATTATAGGTTTGGTCGTCCACTCCAGTTGCTCTAACCGGATTATTTAGTTGTTTTGCCCACAAACTATTTGTGTTTCTGACAGGGAGAAATCCCGTCACCGTTGCGGAATTTTGGATCTCTAGCATCTGTATTAGGAGAATTAACGGCATTAACCAAGATTAGTATACCGAATATCCAACAGGTTTTTTATTTGGTGTCCCGATACCAAATTACACTGCAAAGAGACGAAAATAAATACCTTTAAAAATAATTCACTGGTACTGCAGAAATGTATTGGCAAAATTAGAATGAGGAGTCGGACGTATTCCTATACAATCGTCCTATATCGTGGATTTTCTTTCTCCTGTTCACGTGTCAAAGAAGGCGTGCATGATAGACAGATGTGATGTAAGTAAGCTTCTACCTGAGGGTACTAATTCCTCCCTCCCTCCGTCTCTTACTCTCTTTCTATTTCTTTTTTTTTCTTCTTCAAATTCAAATCTTTTGCATAAGTTTAGTCAACTCAGTCGCCTTGAGACAGTGTGTATACAGAGGAACAAAAGAAAGAAACTAAAAGAATTTGAAACTAAATTCAAATCTTTCGTTTTTTTCACTTCATTTTTTAGACATCGTTTTTTTCACTTCATTTTTTTAGGTGGTAATACAGAAGGAGGAGGAGATAATTATAGGAAGGTTTGTGTGTAATTATGGAAAATCCACCCCTACACCCAAATTTCAAATCATACCTAATTTCTTAGATCTAATCATTTCAACCATAGATCAACGATAAAATGAAGATGAAAGTGCTAAATGTGTTAGAAATGTAAATAAGATTTATGATTTTTACATGGTTCGATCCATAATGGGATCTACATCCATGGTTCTTCAGTATGATTAATTGATTTACAAGATGAGAATCCATTAATGAGTTTTTGGAGCTCTTCTAGATCTAGTTTTGGGGAAGAAGATGAAGTTAGATAAAATAAAATCTAATCCCTTTCTTTTTCTTAGATATTTTCTTAAGTACTAGAGAGTAGAAACAAATATACAAAAAAATCATTTGCATATAAATTAATGAAATTAAGCTAAGATATTGTGCATATAATTCTAGAGATGCTAAGTTACTCCTTCCATATGGCGCCACGCGTCGAGTGTGGTTTTTGGTATCCACATTGTGAGTGTAGTTAGGAATTGTGCAGCTGATGTAATTCGAGGAGAGAGATCAATGGTTTCTTCAATTGACAAAGTGTAATTTGTTAATTTCGTAAGAATTTGAAGTAGTTAATGATCCAATTCAACGTGCTTTCAAGGTAATGTTCTATAAGGTGAAGAGTCGATTAGATTTAGAAATTAGATTTGAGAAGAGTAAATGTGGGTTGAATATGGGTAAATGAGTCGTATTAGTGAACCCCATATCCAAAACTTCTTCTTCACCTGTTTCAGATCAAGTCGGTTAGTCAAACATTTTTTATGATAGATTGGGTTGTGTTTGATTTTGGGAGATCTGTTTGTTTTGATTTATTAATTGAAATATTTCTTGGAAACTGAAATTATAAGGTTTAGATTATGGTCAAATTGGTCTGGAAGGAAAAAAGAATGTGGTTAGTGGTTACCATGAATAAGAATTAGTATACCCTTAGCTAAAACTTCAATCTTCTTGTGCATGCATCCTAGATGTGAAATTTGATTAACAGGAAAAAAAATTCACAGGATAAATAATTCTTTATATTAGGAAGATTATTGATTGGTAAGTCTAGATATGAAATTTTGTTGTTATTTAGGTGTTTGAGATCTTTGTACCGTGTCCGTGTTACCATGTAAGCACTAAAATCAAATGGTTTGATGCAGAAACACAACAACATCAATAGCAGATTGGGTTATATCCATTTTTCTTGGTTTCTTATATGTTATTCTCATAGGTATAAATGTTTTTTCTGTCGTATTTAGGGTTTTTTCTTAAAGCTTGGTATTTAGATTTTTTTGTTTTCTTTCTATGGCATTCCATGCGGAAAAACTATGGTTTGATAAGGAAGAAAAGTATTGCAGAATCAGGATTGTCTACTTAGACGACGTTACAAACGTCCAGTTCAGTATAGTGTAAACCAAGTGTAAACACTAATTTACATGTAGTTTGAATCGATAGTGGTGTATACCCACGTCTCTGTTCACTGAGTGAATAACTCCCAGTTAAATATCAATAAGGTCCGGTTAAAAAAGGTGTAAATTACTAAGCGTTGATGTAATTTTAATGTGACGACCAATAAAGAATTTCCAAGTGTCCTCTTCAGGTTTATTAATGACCAAAGCTTTTATCTAATTTAATTTGAGGGGATGCAACACTCACCGTGCAACGTGGAGGCTCATATGACTTAGTGTTTTAAAGGAATAGAGATTTTTAGAGACAAAAATGATATATTTAAATGTATACGCATGTCAATCATAAGAGGTTAGCCCAGTTGACCAGGAACCTGACTCTCAATTAGGAGGTCAACGGTTCGAGTCTCCACTTAAATATAATTTATACTAACTTTAACATGGGTTCTAAAAATAGAAAGGCCGAGTTTGCTCAGTGGGGATAAGCTAATGGCTACCCTGCTAGGGGAAGAACGGGCTTATGCGTTCGCATAAAAAAAAGATTAAAAAAAGAGAAGAAGAGCCTAACATGGAGTGATGTATTCTTTTTTTATTTACAATAAATAAATTAAAAAGAAAAAGTGTCTGGCCCCACTCTTAGTTGCTCTTTTAATTTTTAGAAGGATTCTATTTTTTTGTCCAAAAAAATACCGATCTCATCGGACTGTTTACAAAGTTAATTGCAAGGAAAAGAAAATCATATTCATACTTCAAATATTCAGACGATCTTTATATACTAACAAATACGACCGGAACTCCATTAGCAACGATAAGGATAAGTCTACTGCTGAAAAAACCGCTGTTTTTAACTTGGAAGATGTTATTCCATTGATATCAAAAGCTCCTAAATACCTATCTTCCGTTACTTTTTAACTTTCTTGGCAATATAAAGATCTACTTGATATGGTGCACAATAGAATTGTTTTGTAATGCTTGATTTCCTGCCATTGGTGATGGTGGTGGTGAGATAGGACTCTTAGACCCATCCAAGATCCATATAAACAGATCATAGAGAGAGCGAAAGGATTAAACAATATCACGTCAGTCTAAAAGATTATATTATTGGGTTTGACTTCCTAATTAATTAGGAGGCGCTATCCTAATGGTTGGCTGTAGTTTCGAAGAAATTGTTGACAAAGAGTTTGCGAAATCCTTGAATGATACGAAATGACTTGGCTTTGCCAGCTTATGGCACGCACGCTGCGAAGCATATGCGCTCTCTATGTTGTTGACTGTAGACCAGTATCATGATAGTTAATTGCTAGAGGAAAACGACTTGGTTGTCATAACGTGTCTTGACTTTTCTTGTCAACTTATTATCTGGTTGTCTTATATTAAGCTGTTGAATGTGCTAGCGTATAGCAGTACTATTAAATGAACCATGATTTTAAGAATAGCAAAACTTCCCTAGAGGCTACAACTTAGTTTGAAACATGACATCGAATAAAATTGGCAACAAAATCTTAAATGATCCGGATCCACGCTTGTTTATATATTTATGGACCAAGCCTGTTCAACGTGATGATGGTATATTTGTAAGACTGTTATCCGGAGTGATACCATAGGCAGGCTGGTCTCTGCATTTTATGAAGCAGACTATAGAGGAGCTTTAATTCGCGTATCCCATTACGAACATTGTTGTTCAGTATCTTTCAAGGCAGTTGTTAATGTTCCAACAACTGGGCCATTTGATATATTACAGTGAGCGACATCTTCGTTTCTCAATTTTAATCCTTCAACGTTGGTTGATGCGTGGCCTAATTGCATTAGTTCCTTTAAATTTAAGCCTCGATTCATATCTTGAATTTGGTAATTGGAATATGTACTGGGTAAATTGTAGTCGTCACTAGTTGAACAACCAACAGTGACTTATAAAGTGTTATTTTCTTATGATCTCTCTTTCGGCTGCACTTCTACTTAACGAGACAGTTGAACTAAAAGCAATGGTAAAGTCTAAACAAAATGTTTCTTTCAATACATTTGACTAAAAGTTTATGTACTTCAATTGTAGCTTCCGTGAACGGTAATGACTTGGCATTGCCAGCATATAAATATGTTCTATGTTGTTGAATATGGACCAGGATTATGTCATGTTGACAAGACTATTTTCCAAAGCGTACTCGGACTTGGTAAAGAAGGAAACGCGTGTACTGATTTTCTTGTCAACTTATCTTGTTGAAATCTTGTCGGCTGTTGAGAGCTAGCTTTTAATGCTATTAAATGAAACATGATTTTACCAATATCACTTGTTGAACTAATGAACTGTGCGTGAAAAAATGGAGATCCTACCTGCAACTTAGTTTGAAACACACAGGCTAAAACATAATTGCTTCAGCAAGAAATCATGGAACTATCAGTATCTTCCTTACTACTAAGAACATTTTAGGATGATAGTTAACAACAAACGCGTATGCAACATGTCAGGGAACATTAATTCGATTGGAACTTAAATTTATCTTTCTACAGAGAAATATTTCAAGTGGATTTCAGAAAATCCATACAATACTTCAAATATTTACAGCATCGTTCTTAATACTAATATTTTGGGTACCAAAGGTAAATGTGCACATAACCAACACACACACACAAGTACGTTACACATTCAAGGGATCACTCTTATACAACAATACATCGGACCGGATGATCGGAGTTTGTAATTTATCAACACCAAAACCTTAGTGACTCATCAAAAACAAATATATATCATAATTGAGTTTCTTAACATCCACACCAACTCCGTATCAGCCACCACCACCACATCCACCCCCGCCACCGCCACCACCATCAACCCCACCACCGCCTGTGTTCATAGGCTGATTAAACTCATTAAGAACCACACGCATAGCAATAACAAACGCAAAATCAACGTTTGGTTTGACATTGACTGAGTATGTGTCCTTCCCACGAACTTTATCTCGGACAGCCTTATTTTTATGCATCTGCAACAACATATATAACCAACAAATTTTTATGATAGCGCATGGTAGGTAAGATCTATGTATTGAATAATTAAATTATTACCTCGGAAATGATGTTATCCGAATTCCCTCGATATATAAAACAAGTTTTTTTCCTATCTCTTTGCTTGATCTTAAAATCACAGACATTCTCAGCTGTGTTAGATGCTAAGAACACATCCAAGTTAGTCTTGAGTTGGAAAAACTTAGATTCCCTTACAGTAAACAACAGATCTTTTGAGTCTGTGCTATCTCCTCTATATACTTTCCACGTACCTAGTAGAGAAAAAGACTGAAAGAAATCACAAAAACAATATCAATATTGAGAAAAACATTAGTTGTTTCAAAGACTAATGAAATAGGATATTGGAAACTCAAGTATGGCAATTACTGACCACTGGTTTCAGAGATACAATTGGAACTCCGGCAGCATCTACAATGGTAAGTCGACTGCTGAAAAAGCCATTGGTTTTAACTTTGAAGATGTTATTGCCATTGATATCAAAAACTCCTAAGTGCCTACCTTCTGTTATTTTTTTAACTGTCTTGGCAATATAGAGATCTACTTGATATGGTGTGCAGTATTGAGGCGAGATAACAACCACAGAACTGTTTGGCAATGTTGTATTGCTTTCCATTGGTGGTGGTGGGACTTTAGAGCCATCTATGATCCATATAAATAGATGATAGAGAGAGTGAAAGGATTAAACAAAAATTACGTCACTGTCAGTTTTAATATATCTGAGGGAATGAACAAGGAAGAGTCTCTTATTGCTTTCCATGTGGACTTTTGACTAGATAAAAAAATATATTGTGTTGGGTTCAACTTCTTAAATAGCATCATTGACTGTAGCTTCCACGAAATTTATACTGAAGTTACCTTTGAATGGTAATGACCTGGCATTGCGAGCATATGGTTTGTCAGTATCATGGTAGAATATTGCAAGTTTACTACGACTTAGTTAAAGAAGGAAACGTGTCTTGCAATTTCTTATTGACTTATCTTGTTATTCTCAGCTGTTGAATGTGCGAGAATAACAATTATGGTCAATGGATTCATATAAAAATACAATTATGGTCAATCGATGTTTGTTGTGCAAGAAGGATGCAGAATTAAATCATCACATATTCCTTCACTGCGAAACCACAAGGTTAGTGTGGCATTATTTTCTGAACTTATATAATCTAAGTTGGGTTTTTCAAGATTCAGTTAGGAACACAATCTAGGAGTGGAGGAAAAAGAAGACTAATAACTCTCACCCGGTACGGAAGAGAATTTGGGATATCTACCCTTTTGCAATTTGGTGAGCTATTTGGATCGATAGAAATGTACGTTTATTTAATGGACGATACAATAACCTGGATTCTATAATTGACAGTGTAAAGGTTTTTGTGTATAATTGGTGTATCGGCACAGACATTTTTCAGGGCTACTCTCTGGAAACAGTGTTGCATAATTAGGATGTAGTTATGCGATAATTGTATTTTTATTTTCTTTCTTGCTTAAAGCTCTACTACAACTGAGCTTTCTTTTGTTCATTCTACCACCGTCTTAGTGGTGAATGATTTTTCACTTCAATATATTACCTTTTTTGAGTAAAAAAAATAAATGTGCGAGCCTACGTCAATACTAATATATCCCTCTCCCAAATATGATGATGGTATAAGATTGTCATATTCAACCATACTCTGGGTGGGAAAGATAAAAGCTTACATATTCGACATACGCGAGTAAAAGAAGTTACATATGTACAACAAGATGAGTAAGAAATAATACATAAGTTGCAGGAGAAAAAAAATCCCGTTCAATCTTTCAACAAAAAAAAAGAATAACAATCCCATTCAAGCAGAATAGTTGCATTCACGACTTTGTTTAAGTGATATATTCAACCTTTGCCAATCCTAAATTTATATGTACAATATACTATTGATTTTAATTTAATGTACCGCATAATATTAAAATTCTGGCAGATGTCATTCTACAACAATATGTTGACACGGAAGATCAAAGTTCGGAACTCAGCGAACACCAAATTTCTCATGGCCAACCAAACATAAACAAATAATATGCCATCCACTCCACGGACATCAGCCACCACCACATCCACCACCGCTGCTACTAGGCGTATTAACCTCGTTGAGAACCGCAGCCATAGTGATAAAGTGAAAACATCTTTAGCACCAACTTGACTTTGGCCGGGCAATTCTGATTGGTGTCTTGATTTTCTAAGGCTTTGATTCTCTATGTCATTTTAGACTAGATTTTCTTGCAAGTGCTTACTCTGAGGAATTCAGTTGGAGATATTTCTGTTGATACATCTGGAAAGGAGAAATCAAATAATGGTGGAATTCAAATCTTGTTATCATCAGCTGATGATAGTTGCCTTTTCTTATTGACTTATTTCTGCTTAAGAAAAACTATAGTCAGAAATCTCGTTTCATTTATCGGGGGAATTCAGATAACCACCTCATTGCTGAGGTAATGATTTACGTACTCCTTTTATTTATAAGTATTAGATAATACTAAGTCTTATAGTAACTAGCTGGTTACGTTTTCGTAGATGCACAAGAACAAGACTGTCCAAGTATATGGGAAGAACCAATTTTCAGCTACTGTCTACCCAAATGTTAATTATGCATTTATTGTCGCTCTACTTGTGGTTCTCCACGAGATTAATGCGCCTAGTAGCAGTGGTGGTAGTGATTTCACGAGCAGTGGTGGAGACGGCTGCGGTGGTGGATGTGGTGGCTGATGCGGAGGTGAATCTTACCCTTAAATATTATAACACTACTAGTATTTTATTTTATTTTGTGTTGATGTCCCAAACTCAGATCTTTAGTATCAACATATTACTGTACTAGAGTAAAATTTTAAGAGTTATTTTGTAAAAGGGTCCTAAATTTAATGCCTAAATAGAGTCTGGGTCGTAAAAGATGTAGTTGATGCATTAGGGTTGTAGACTAACGAAGCCCGTTATAAAAGTGTTAGCTGACTTTTTAAATTTTATAGAACACCCTGACCGTTAGTTCACAGCCATCGACTGTCTAAGGTATTATTAAATATCATTGCGCTTTCGTCCTTTTCTTCTGTGACATTCAGCATCGGCCATTACTGAACCAAAAAAACTCCAAAAATAATTGCTTGTGACGAGTGCCTTCGCTTCTGAATGTCCCTCTAAACTATTTCTTCTTTACAACTGATTCTACCTTAAATGCTCTCTCTATCTTCCAACTTGGTCTATCCGACTTCAGTCTTGTTTAGAAGAAGCCCTCTATGTCTTTATAACGGATGATATCAATGAGTTTTGAAAATCGCTTACTCTAGAAAGTTAAAAGTAGAATCGCATCAAATACTGGCCATATTCATCTTGCAGTAGTTCAAATACTCCCTATCAAAATCACTAGTTTGTTACTGAATTTTGATTCGATTTTATGTGGTTGAAGTGGTAGAAGGAAATAGTGAACCAGTGAGATCAATTGATTTTTTGGAAGTAAAACTGATCAAAGGAATCGATTCTTGTTAGAATTATGGTGTTGGGTTTACTAATGGGAAAGATTTTAACATTCTTTTTGTAGATTTGGTTGGAGAAGACATACATGAAATATGCAGCTAACGTGTTCGTGGAAATGTCCATGTGGTGGTCATTCCCGGTTAAATTATTTTAGTGAGTTAGGATTTTGATGTCGTTTACTTATTTCACAAGCTTACCTTAGTAAACTAATCATACGGTCAAAGTTAGTCAACGACCCTTATGCATCAACAACATCTTCTACGATCCAGACCTTAATTAGACAATAAAGTTACGACCCTTTTTATAAAATACTTCAAATTTTAATCCCATGGTGTTCCTATAAATTCGACTAGCAATATTTGTAACTATTGAAAACCCAGTAGTACAGCCACATAGAAAGTATCAAAGATCTAAGACATGATGAATACGAAGAACTATGATTTTATTAAGGATCTCAAAGTAAAGAATATAAGTTCTTGAGTGCAAGGAAACTCTAATTCCACGACTTAAGTACAAACTCCTCTCCTCTCCAAAGGATCCTCCTGTACATTTCCCAAGGGTCTCTATTTATAGGCCGTCTATTCCTAATGAGATACAACTCATTTTACTTCGCTACGCTCTCATGGAGATGTTTTATACTTCGTCTAGACCGTTTTTCATAAAATTTTCCCACTTCTTTCACCATCTCCACATGGGCTTGTCGGGACATCTGTTTTTTTTCTTGCTCGATAATTCATTTATTTCGCGGGTTAGCTTTTCGTCCAAGCTTATCTCGTCCGTCGTTACTTCGTGATTAGTGTGTTGCGGGATACTTCACTGTTCCTTCGCGGCTCGTATTCTCCTAGCGAGTTACCTCGTCTTGTGATGTTACCTCGCGTTGGATTTTCACTTCGTCGTTCGATTAATAATGGTGATTCTGACTTGATTTGACAAGTCTCTGACGAAGATTCTGGTGCTTGGTACAGGATCTTTTGACCGGATTCCCGCATCTTCCATATGTCCACATGGCGGCTCGTATTTTGGTATCCACAATGTTAGAACTCTATGATCGGTAACTACTATTCATGAATCATGGTTGAGGATGTCACTGTATGTAACGAATATTTTAATTACGCTATTTTTTTTTTCCCCTGCATTCAACGGCCTTGTATATTCTCTTAGCAGAGAAAAATATTAATATCAATATGTAAAAAGAAACAGAATCCGCTGGTAAGTTGCATACAAACCACAAACAATTTGAGCTAGCTAACCTAGATAGTTGGACAAGAGCGAGCCTCAATCTTATACTTGAAGCCGGTGGATCGACAGTGAAAAATTGAGGCTCCTAAGTGCGACTGCTGAAAAATGAATATACAAGGTTAGTTAGCTCCGGAAGAAAGCCCTAACCTAGGAATTTCCTGTTGTAGAATGTTAGATCCCTTCACACTAAACAACATATCTTTTTTTTTTATCAGAAAAAAAGATGTATTAGATGGAGAGAATATACAGGGAGCTACCAGTGGTTGAAAAATGAGAAAACACTAAATTACATTAATAGATTTTCCCAATCTCTTTAGTCTGTGCTATCTCTATATACTTTTCACCTTCTAGGTACAGAAAATTTCTGAAAACATTCACAAACGTATGATATCAATGAAAACAAATCATAAAAACACCATGTAACTGTTAGTTTCATTATCATCACGAGTTTCGCCATCTAACACCAGGAGCATTCGTGAATCGACTATATCGAGAACTTGCTCTGGTTGTGCATGCATCTTACAGAAGTTATGAATGTTCAAACCATCATTAAACATGTCATCAGTTGGTCTCTTTCCTGTAAACATCTCTAACAATAAGATACCATAACTGTACACGACGCCTAGTGTCGACACTTCACCACCCATTCCATATTCTGCTCAAACCAAAGTAAAGATTTGTTAGAAAAACTGCAAAATATAATTCATTATAATCGAACAATCCTATACACCGATCAATTAAGTTTATCTTTTTCTTCTTACCTGGAGGGACATAACCGATGGAGCCTTTTGTAGCAATTGAACTTGCATCTTCTTCATTCAGCTGTTGAAAATTACTGGAGGGCTTTGAAAGGAATTTAGCCAAGCCAAAGTCGCCCACATGAGCAATTAAATCATCATCAAGAAGGACATTTCTTGGCTTAAAATCACAATGAGCTATTGGTGATTCACAATCATGGTGAAGATAATTCAATGCAAAAGCAACATCAACTGCAATGGTCAATCTTCTCTCCAGGTTCAAATTCTTCACATGTAGCTGATCTTCATTAGTTGTGTCCTCTTCATCCGGGTGCAACCAATTTTCCAGACTCCCAAATCTCGTTTAATCTGGGGTATATATGGTAGGTATTTTATACACAATTTGAAGTATCTGTTTTTTCTTGGGGTGTGAAGAAGACTTTAAAAGGATAATTGATTGAGCGCCGGTGACTCAGTGAAGCAGAGTTGGTGAGATACCTACATCGGGGTATCCGAATATTAAACAACCTCCATATGTAATTTAGTATAAGCAGAGTTGGTTGGCCATTGGTAACTAGTAGTAGAAAGTCTACTCTTATCATGTAGTGTTAACTTAATTTGTTGACGACGCCCGAAATAAAATAACACTTATTTGGAAGTCTTATGTCGATGGCTATCCCTCGAGGCAGATATCATTGACTATATATACAGTACCTAGAAGTAATTGCTCGATTTAGATTATTTAAAAAAAATTAATTGTTTAATTTTGTTAGAGTTTTTATCTGTATTTGTATGTGTATTGGGTCTATATTTATATGTGTATTGGGTCTATATTTATATGTGTATTGAGTCTATATTTTGTTTGTATTTGTGTGAATCCCTTATAATATTGTTTTGTATTTCAATATATTTCAGTGCAACATTGATAAGGGAAAAAGCAAGTTTAGAGACATAAGTTGTTATAGAGAGATAAGATGAATCTGAGGATGTTTCAGCAAATGGTTCACAGGAAATTGTGTTTTGAAGATATAGATGAAGTTATTTTAATGTGGATATCAGAACATGGACATCCATGGACTCTAAAGAATGATCAATCTTTTTTTTTTTGGTTTTGGGACAATGTTGTGGTAAATGGCAATGGTTTCATTCAGTTGGTTGTCAAGATTAAAAATCCAAAATGGGATGTAACACCTAAGAAATCAGTATCAAAGTCACCTCAAGTGAGAAGAAGCCCAAGACTTGGAGGTGAGAAGAACCAAAGTGATGGTGGTGCCACTGATAAGAAATTGTTTGGGCAGGGCAGTTCACAACCTACTCAAGCAAGTGTTGTTGGTGATAATTTGAGAGAATGATCAAGTAGTACAATAATTCAAGTAGATGAGGAACCACTTTTAGTTGATAATGAATATTTTGATGATGAATATTGGTTAAAGAAAATGAAAGAAAATAAACTAGATGAGACTGTAATTCAACTTGAGAACAAAGAATTGGATAGTGCCATCCTATAGAAGATCCTGAAGCTGCAGCTGCTTATAATAGTGATGAAGACAATGAATATTCAAGTGATGCTGAAAGTGAAAATGCAGTTGAAGGTTCTTATAACCTAAACACTTGAGCTATTGTTTTGTACTTTTGTGCATTTAATATGCAAGTGATGATGTTGCAGAAGTAAATGACCAAGGTAGAAGACTGACATGGCACTTTAGTGTTCTTGCTTTTATGGTTGTAGCATATTATTGTTGGGATCCCATTATTGTTTTTGTTTTCTTATGGGTTGTTTATATGACTAATGAAGGCGTAGAACTAACTAGAGATTTTTGTTTTGTACTTGTTTAGGTAAAGAGGGTGAAGAAGACCCACAATATTACAAGGATTTCCAAGCTGATAACCCTGAGTTTGAGGATGAACCTGGTGAGCTTTTTGATGACTCAGATTTTGTTCAACCACTTGATCCTTCACAAATGATAGTAGGTACTACCTTTCCTGATAAAGATGCATTCCAAAGACATCTTAAGCTTTTCTGTGTAAAAAATGAATGTGAATTTAAGGCTGAAAAGACTGACAAGAAAAGACTTAGGGTTTGGTGTGAAAAATATATTTGACAACAGAGGAAAGGTTGAGTGTGAGTGGTTTGTTTTTGCTTCAATACTACCAAAGAAGTCTACATTTAAGGTTAGGTCTGTGAACTTTACCCATACTTGCAAGGGAAGGATTGTAGAAGACAAGATAATGAATAGATCTGCAGACCCTCCATTAGTAGCTCAAGTTATACAAGAACAGTTGAAGAATGGCTCTGTAAAAGTAATTCCAAGCCCAAGACAAATTCAAGAGGATTTCAAGGCTTCTCATCTCATTGATATTACTTATCACACATCATGGAAGGCTAGGAACTTAGTGATGGAAGCTAAGTATGGGAGTTATGAAGAGAGCTACAAACTAGTTCCTCAGTTTTGTAAGATGGTGTATGACTAAAACAAGAATTCAGTTGCAACTTTCTCATATTATAATATTGACATGGCTTTTGAGTCTATGAAAATAAGATTTGCTGGAGCTATCAAAGGATGAAAGGAAGGGTGTAGATCAGTTGTTGGGTTAGATGCTTATCATCTAAATGGTAAGTGTGGTGGTGTGTTGATGGCTGCAACTGGGTTAGATGATCAAAATGGTTTAGTCACATTAGGAATTGGTGTTTTTCTTGCTGAAACAATTGATAATTTGACTATGTTCCTCACTGACTTGAAACAATTACTCTTAAGCCATGAACAACCATTGACATTCATTTCAGACAGGCAAAAAGGGCTACTTGAAGTTGTTCCTGCTGTGTTACCAGAATCACATCACAGATATTGTTGGAGGTGAGCTTATCTTGAATTTATTTGCTTTGATCATTAATTTTCTTAGAGCGTTCTAGCTATTTATAAATTTTTGTTGTTTCAGGCACTGTATAACAATTTCAAGCAGCACTTTAAGGGAAAAAAGTTGTATAGCTTACCGTGGAATGCAGCCAAATGCTAAAAGAAGAAACATTTCTATGTAACATCTCAAAAACATTTCTTATTGTTGATATGTTTATGGTTTTTTTATGGTTAGTATATGTGTTATAACCTGCTAATTTGTTTATGGTTTCTGCTTGCTATATGCAGAAACATATGAAAGATATGAACAAGGAGAATCATGCTGCTATGGTTTACCTTGAAAAGGCTGGTTTTGAGTCATGGTTTAGAGCCTTTTTTGATGACACTAGTAAGTATGAACACCTAAATAACAACTTTAATGAGTCATTTAATTTCATTGCAAAAAACCTTAGGGACAAACCAATATGTAGACTAGGAATTCTTTATAATCAGTTGGTTATGAGTTTGTTTCACAAAAGGAGAAAACAAAGTGCAAAATGGAATCCAAATGGATTGGTTCCTACTGCTATGAAAATGATTGGTAAATTGTGTAACTTGGTTGGTGCATTTAAAGTAGACCCATGTATGAGTGGTAAATTGTATGAAGTTACAAATGAGGGTAGCAAGGCAGTTTTTATTGTGAACTTGGAAGAAAAGCAGTGCAATTGTCTCCAATGGCAACTCAGAGGGTTTGTTTGTCAACATGTTGTTTGTTGTTTGAAGCCATTCATACCTGATTGGACAAAGTAAGTATATACTTTATCAGAATTTGTTTTTTGCATCTCAACTTTACTAAGTTTGTACGCTGTCAACTTTAACTGCCTTGTTGTTGTTGTTTTTTCTTTTTGCAGGTATTGCTTTCATTATTACACAGTTGCTGCATACAGAGCCACATATGTTCAAGTTGTCTTTCCATTTCCTTCTCAAGAAGATTGGCCTGAGGTATTTGCAGTCATTTTGTAGCTCCATTTTGTAACTCAAATGCATGTTATTTATACCTTCTTAAATGTATTTCCATTTTGTAACTCATTGTTATTTTTGTAGTTGGAAGAACATGAAAAGGTTGAATTGGAATCTGCTATCAAGATCAGGAAATCAGGAAGGCCTAGAGTTAAGAGGAGGAGAGCATGGGATGAGCCTAAAGCACCTACAAAGGCGTATTCATGTTCAGGATGTAAATCAACTGGTCATAACAAAAGTACATGTGAAGTTGGTGATGTTGGCAAGAATCCAAAAGCTAAGAGGCAAAGAACCCAAGTAGATGGTGTTACCTTCACATTTTTTGACAGACCTGCTCCTAAGAAGAAACAATCATCCTCAACCATCTGGCATTAGAAAAAAAAAACAGCTGCATCTTCTTCTAAAGCTAAGAAAGCTCTTGCTAAAGCTTCTACAACTTCAACTAAGCAGAACATGAGTCAGACAAAGAAGTGAATGACACTATGTGCTTTGAAGTAGTTAGGGTTATGACTTTTTAGTATTAAAGTTTCATCTTTATTTGAACATCTTATTTTGGAAAACAATGATATTTTGGAACATCTTTATGTATGAAAAATACTTTTTAAATCATGTATTACATATGAAATGAAGCATGTTTACATGTTAAGACCTTTTCCTAATTTTGTAACTAAATCAATCATTTGTTGTGTTGAATCTCTAACTTTCTCCTTTGCAGCAAGGAAGATACAATCTGTTTCCCATCTAAAAGCATCACATTTTTGGCAGGTAAGGTAAGTTATTCCCTTGTTGTGTTGATTGATGCATATCTTCAGGTACATTCTGGAATTGCAGTTTGAAGAGAAGCAAAGTTGATGGTGCAGTGGACAACTTTCAATGCAGTGATCATCTTCTCCACAAGCTTGGCAGCTTTTATTTGAAGGTAACAACACCAACTTGGATTTACAATGGTTCGAAGCATCTTCAAACCATTCAAAATAATTGCAGCTAGGTATTGTGCACTTTAAGAACATTTTCCCATAGTTTTCATTTGTTGTAGATTGAAGCAATGCTCTTACACCATTACAGGGAACATGCTTGCACCTAGAATATATCCAAGGACACACTTTTGTGTCATGATTACCTTGTTCACACATAGCACAATGAGTGATGTTTTTTTCATTCTCACCTTATTATTGTTGTTGTTGTTGTTGCTGCTGCTACTACTACCTGGAGAGTCTTTTGCACCTCCACCCATCATTGTTTCTGAGTTTTCTTAACTTATAATGAATTTTTTTGAGTTGCAAAAACATATGGAAGATCATCTGTATATATACAGGTTGAAGAAGATGGAATTGGGAATAAGACCGTTGGGAGAATAGTTCTTATTGTGCGCCGTTGATTTCTCTTTTATATTGATGGTTAGATAGATGCCACGTGTTTCTTATTGACTCAAGTCGAATCAGCGTTTCAACTTGGTGATTCAAGTAGATTCAACTCTATTTAGTTCAAATGGCTTTTTAGACCTTTTTGCACTTCCACCTAAGCAATAACGGCTGTTAACTGGCGTTTAACGTTTTTTGGATAAAACGGTCAAGACAATGATATTTTAGAAAGTTTATAAGAAACAGGAGCATTTTTCTAGTGTAAAGTGAAAAGTATGTGTACTTTATCAAAAAGCCCAATATCTTTCTCATACCTCATATGTTTTCAACCACGCAGTGCAGGGATGTAAACCTTCCTCACTATAATGTTTGCTCTGATATTTTCAGTTAGTCGGACTCGTGGCCTACTGGCGGCTCAGTTGTAAAAAAAAATTCTCTAACTTCCCATTCCAAGACAGGGTGGAAACATCCATCATCAGTAAAGTTAAGACCCTTTTGTCAGCTCCGCCAACTAATAAATATTCCCGTCTACCGACCTTTATCCCCTTTCTTCTTTCCCCCTTTTGCGTTGATCATCATCACTTTCCCAAGAAGAATCTTCAATTCCTGATAATTAATATTACCGAAATTTTTAATATTTGTATATGGGTTCTTCAAATTCATCTTCATCTCCAGCTCAATTAATCCATCCATTAACATCTCCAATCCCAGTAGATCTTTTCGTCTCAAAGAAACGCTCAAGTCTTAACCTCAAATTCAACGACGCTTGTGGTAATCTCGTATTCAGAGTCGATGATAATCATCAACAACAATCAAATCATGATAGAGTCCTTCTTGATTCCGATGACAACCCTTTAATCTTCATCGATCGGGTTACCCAGGTAAGTAGTTCAGTGGATTCGAATTTGGGGAGGGATACTGGGGCAACTGCCCCTTTGTTCTATTAATGACAATTTCTTGTTTTTGTGTTTTGCAGGGTGGATGGGAAGGATTTGGAAGTGAAGGGCAATTGATATTTAAAGTGGAGAAGAAGTTTGAGTCGAAATTGTGGAAAGGAGGGATTGAATTGGAAGTTTTTCCGGTGAGTAATGGTGTCGCCGCCGCCGTGAAGGATGCTGAAGATGTGATTAAGGTTAAAGGGAGTCCATTTCATAGGTCTTGTACAATTTACAGAGGCAATTCAATTATGGCTCAGGTATATAGTTCAATTTCAGTACTAGTACTGGTTTTGTTTACTGCTAAAATTTTGTATGTTTAGATTAGAAAAGTCGGTCTCGCCGACAATAAGAGCCTAGTAAACGAAGCATTTACTGATCCTGAGGCGGCACAATTGTGGTTCGATGAAGTGTATGTCTGATTTTTATGTGTTTATATGCAGACGAGTCTATTGTACAAGCTTGGGAAGCTGACAACAGGGAGGAGAAAATTTAGAGTAACTATGTTTCCTGGACTTGTTGATCAGGCTTTGATTGTTGCTCTCATTGTTATATTTTTCGACTGATTGACCACCGGATTTGTTACCATGGTAGATAGATTGGTAGATTGATAGATAGATCGGCAAGTGAAATATCAAATCTGTATAACAATTAGCATGAATTGAGTTGTGGAAAATTTCAATAGATTTGTCTATCTAGAATGACCAATTATCTCATATCATTTTGTTATGCCAAATTAGTATGTTTTTTTTGACACATTGCTGCTAGCTGAGTAGCTTACCCGATTTATTGGACAATTGCCAATTGTTGAAATTGAAACAGAAAGGATCCGACCGACCTACTGGCCGGTAATATACCACTATGTCGCTTATGTAATTTGTTGGATCATTCATTGTCATGTTAAGTGTTGGAAACCATATGAACAGAAGCTATTTCCTCTCGTATGTGCATTTTCTCTTCTGCAATTTCTGTCTTACCCAATTTAAAAGTAGAAAAAATAAATGAGCAGCGATAAAAAGAAGGAAAATGATGCAGAATCGGTCCAAGGTAATGTACCTGCGAACTGGTTTCGCTTTCTCTGGATCATATGCAGAAGATAAATGGATCACAACTAATCTCCGCCGCTGCGTACTGTTTCTATGACTAAGATAGAGTGGTCGTGATGGAAAAGAATGGCACATGAAGAACTTACTGACTTGTCCTTCTTCACTATATGAAGAGAGAAATGCAACTGTGCCAGGTAGTGATGCACGTGCCCTGCTTCTCCATCTTGCTCTGCACTCATCTTACTATGCCGGTACCGGATTCAAGAGAAACTGGAAGAATTGAGGATGATGAAAACTATGAGGTACTGAATTTCAATTTGCATTTCACTTTCCTTTCATAGTTTCACCTTATTTATCAATCGAACTAGCACCTTTTATAACAAAACAGGATCACAGATTAATTATGGAATTGAAGTGATGAGAAAAAAAAGTTGATCAAAAAACAAGGTGAATTGATGTGAGGGGGACCATATGATTGATCCTTTTTTTACATGCCCCAAGACCCAGTTATACAGCTAGAAAAGCAATATGTGAATTGACAGGACCATTCACGGTCCGCCATGCCTAACTTAAGAACCCTTCATGGGTATCTTGTAAAAGCTAGTACTCATCCCATGGTAATATGTAAAGTTATAGTACGATTGCATTAATCATGTAGGGCTATGGCACAATCGACGCAGGATATCTAGGATTCTGGCTCATAGTGCTAGAGAAGTAGGTAGGCGCCTTTTGTTATATTTGGCACCGTATGCACCTTAGATTCGTGACAATTACCCTGAATTTGCCGTTCACTGGGATAACAATTCAGAAATGTTACTGACGAGTGCGAACTTTTTCTTGCAGATCCAGTATTGTTAGAGAAAATTGTGTGTGAAAAACATGTAGCAACACAGTGGTCCATTTGCAGTATGAGACACCAGCCATCCTGACAAAACATCCCAACATGTTCGGATAACAGCATCTCTTAGCCAGTTTACATAACAAATGAGTGGATGGTAACATATCTTCTCGAAACACTAATAAATAGGCGACACCACTCTAGACCCGAAAAGTTGGTTGGTTTTAGGGTTTAAATGGTTCTGCATCACTGGCATAACAATTATGAATCCACCTACATACACATCACGGACATCTTGTGTTTGGTGGTGGGGTAAAATGAAAGACAGTCTGTGATGAAGATGCTCTTCATTGACAAACTTCATTATCAAAATCGAACAATGAAAGTTACAGCAGTTTCAGGCAGTAATAGTCTGAAAATTTCAGTCAATTTTGATTGCAGCGAAAATTAATCATTGCAAAACTAGAGCTTAGTGTAAAAACTGTACGCAAATTTACGTTGTTCCGGTTCTGGTTTCATCCATGGATTTAAATGGTGGTCCTGCTAAAATGTGAAAGGAATGTTACAAGTTGATGGAGTGAAATGATGGAGGGGGCTCAACATTGCCTGCAGTGGGTAGAATCATATAGGGTAGGCAATCGGCATTATATTGTTGTCTTGATTGTTTTTTTCTGCATAACTATCATGGAATTCTAACAAGGAAACTAGTATTATTGAAGGAAAAGATGTTTATGAACTTCAATATCAGATTTGGAAATGGGATATTGACAATCCAAACAACTTGAGGAGATCGATTGAATGAAATCTCCAAAGGACCAATGGGATTCCATTATTTCTAAGCAACATGATCTAAGGTTTTATACAAATAGTAATTCAACCAGACTTTCTTGTTGATTGAACTCATTTTGTCTCTTCATTTTTGACTAATTTTAGTAAATTTGGCCCAAACTTGATGAGCTAAACCCCATTATAACTGAGATTTTTTGTCATGTTTCTTGTAATCAACTTCATCAAGAAAAGTAACATCTCAACCACTAGTCCTTTGAGGAAACAACCTACCAATGGTGCATTTATGAGTGTGATTATTATTGAGTGTCATTGGAAAGGACTTAACGTGGTAAGTAACAACATTTCACATGCCAAACACCATATTTTTTATGCTCACACAAAAATCATGGTATCAAAAGGAAGAAAAAAAACAATTGTGTCTTGAATACAAAGCCCATATGAGATCTGCTTTGTATTCTGGCCCATCATCAAGATACCTACTCTAGTTTTCTACGACCTAGGTGTGAGCAAAAATACCCAAATCCGTGGATTTTATCCAAACCGAACTGCATTTTTGCGGGTGGACACCCAATTCATTTCTCGGCGGATTGGATGCGGGTGAATTTTTAAACCAATCATTTTCACGGGTTGGACACGGGTGGAACGTCACTCATCCGTTGATCCGACCCTAAGGAAAATGTTAGTATCCGTATTCGTTTATAAGTTTCTCATATCTTCAAATCCATCTGCATTCAATCCGCTCAACTAAGGGGTGTCACATCTGACGGGTAATGAATTGGACGTGGGTGAGAATCTCAAATCCGTCATTCAGATGGATCTGACGCAGATGAAAATCAAATCCGCATCCACCCACCCATGATTCGTTCTTCTCATATGATGAAACTTGATTCAAAGCTAAAAGCCTCAGAAAACTAGGCACTTTAGATATCAGTTGAACAAGTCATTCATCAATAGCCGAACTAAGGTGAGAGGCCCAAGTCCAATCTGTTGGTCAATCTTCGTCAGGTAGGAGGAAGAACATCTACAGACGAAATCAATACAAGGATAGCTCATCAGCTACTTGCTTTTGCCACTTAATTTTGAAGATCACCGAACTAAAACAAAAGCGATTCTTCTTTCCTAGTTAGGTCTTGGAACTGGGACGATGAGGATTCCAATAGAAGTCCTTCCATTTCGTCTGTGACGAATGAATAAACTTTGCTCACCTCTAATTTTTTTATGATGTTAACTGACAAGCATATTAAGAGGTGGCAGCGGATGGGATCCGTTGGAATTGGTCTCTAATACCCATATACACGGAAGATTTTAAAGTTGGCATCATCATCCAATCTAGTATCCAGTGGATGAATTGATAGCCTTGGGACCACAAAAGATTAATATTTTAGCGAAATAATTAATCTATCGAGTGTATACAGGCCTAGTTGAGACTAGAGTATTTTATATCAAGGATTAAGTTATCGGAATATTTCTGTGATTGTTTTTTGTTTTCTTTTTAATATTAAAAAATTACACGTGATCCATGGGCACAATATTGCACTACACTAATGATAATTATACACTACAATTGGTTGTCATATATGACTAGGAAGTTTATAATTACAAATGGAATCTTTTTTGATAAAAATAAAAATTCATTTTTTGATGAAAAAAAAATCATTAAACTAGAGGAGTAGAGTGTCGACGTAGCTTAGTTTACAATAATTAGATGGAAAGTAAACGCAAATAAAATAAGTAAACCAGTAAACAATTAGCCCCGAGTCTTCTTTTTTTTCCTTATACTACAGATTATTCATAAAATATACCGTAACATATAAAATTATTACAGTCTTGTTAGACCCACCGAGTTATTTACACCGTGAATGCACCGAAGGAGATCGCATGGACCTAGGGCAACATTCGGTGCATTGGGATAGGGGTGGGGTAGAAATGGACCCCACCCATCCTCTCACACGGTGAGAATGCGGTGCAAATTCTTCAGTGAGTAAATCATTTTCGAAATTATTATTACAAATGTTGTGATTGGTTGAAATAGTTGACAATCTTAATCTAGGCAATCAGACATCTCTAAGACAATCATTTTTTTTTTAAATTTTGGCAGTGACAAATTTTATACAAAAAAAAATATGGCTTTTAGTTGTTAGAAATCCTTGGGGCCGGCTAACTAACTTCGAAAACCGGCTTGCAAGGGTAGGAATGCCCGAGGCATATAAAGCACACAACGTAGGCGATGTGAGACTATTTAGCTTGCAAGGATAGGATTGCACGAGGCTTATAAAACACACAACCTAAGCGATGTGAGACTATTTAGGCTACAGAAAGACGGAGTGGCACAGAAGCCACGGACACATACAGGCAGATTTTAGGCTACAGAAAGACGGAGTGGCACAAAAGTCATGGACACACACAGGCAGAAGCGGAGTGGTACGAAAACAACGGAGACATGGGTAGGGTTGAGAGGGATCTTGCTCTGATTCCATGTTAGAAATCATCGGACCTAACTAACCTCAAAAGCCATCTTGAAAGGATAGGATTGTCCGACGCTTATTAAACACACGACCTAGGTTTTCCTAGGCGATGTGGAACTATTTAACATTAGTCACCAAAAATGTGACAAGATTTAGAAAAGATTACATGGATGTGTAAAGCACAAGATCCCAGTTACATATAGTTAGATAAAAAAAATCCATGAAATTAAAATGTCAGCATCAAAGCCCAGTTAAACATCAAGCACTTCACAACTGTAATGCTATGTTCTGTACTCGGTACTCCCAGAAACATTATCATCAATTCTTCCTCCACACTGTCATATGGCGAAAGGTGGTAATTAAACTCCCATCTTCTTAATCGTGCTTGTACCTTTTTTAACACCCCATTCCCACAAAGTAAGTACATCCTGGATAACGAAGATTGAACATTATAAGAAGAAATTATATATATATAAAGTAATTATTTTTAGTTCTACAAAAAAAAAAAAAAAAAAAAAAGTAACGGTGAGATCCTAAGTAATTATTTATCTTTTGTTTTGATTTGATTTTTCTTCTTTGTCAATTGTACAATTGAATATACTCGTACTTCGAAGGTATATTTTTATGTAAATAATTCGTTTATCTCTTAATTGTTAATTAATCAATAAATTTTTATACAATAAAGAACGACGAACTTTCCAACAATTTTAAAAAATGATTAATTATGTGGTTTTCGTTGCTATATAAATAGAGGCAGATTGTTGCTAATCTCCCAAATCAAATTGCTAATAGTAGACTATCAAACTATACTCTATAAATCTTAATCTTTATATATGGCTACTAGAGAAGATATTTATATCATTGGTTTCTTTTTCACTTTGATAGCTCTTCAATCAGTGTAAGTATGGTATAATTCCAATTTACTTTTTCAAAAAAATTGAATTATTTTCCTATTTTATTTTCCCTAATCCACAACAGGTAACTATGTTATCGCTTAATCACAATATTCATTTTTTTACAATTATGGAAGGCTTTCCTTCAGCGAATATGGAGTTTTTTTTTCCATCGATAAAAATTTTGGTGCTGCAGAATTTCGAATTCTAGTCATCGGTATTATCACCCAATAACTTTACCGTTATATTATAGTGACATTGACGCCAATATGGTTCACAACCTATTCACAAACCCAAAAAAACTTGGCGAAAACGTTACATTCATGTAGCATAAAATTTAGACAAAATGAAATAACTTTCGCATTTCAAAAACTGATTTTAAAATTTTATGGATGTGCAAAATATATCCATCACAGGTATTATTCATGCTTCAAAAAAAAAATCACAGGTATTATTTGATATTTTATTAATTACATATTTTGCATATCTAAATATGATTGAACACGTAATGCTCATGACGAGCGATGACTCACCTCAAAAAATTATTCATTTGCCAGTAGCGTCGGTCACCACTTACAATTTATAGTTTCGTCCTGGAATAATCATCCATAATTATAGAGATAACCATTAAAAATGCAAAAAGTTAATGTTAAATTCAATTAATTTGTGAGGTATTATACGTTATATTGGTTCCACATTTAAGGGATACCCAAATAAATTGGGGATCCTTACTGTAGCAGTATGGTATAATTTTTCAATACTGATTGTTGCAATCATCATGATTTTACAGTGGTTTACAATGCTGATTGTTACGGTAAAGAATCCCCAATTTGTGGGGTATACCCTAAATGTGGATTCTCTATATTTTGTGATATTATTCTTACTTCGTATATTTTCTCTTTTTGTTTTTATTTTTGTATTTTTTTCTCAACGTGCAGGAATGTGACTGCTCAAATATCATAACTGTTTTGCGAGGTATAACCCACACCACCCATGGTACTCTGATGGACTGTCTTGTGTTGGGTCACTCATGCGTTGGAGGTATTCGCCTACTGATGATTGAACACGTAATGTAGCATGTGCTATGTCATTTGATGCCAGTGTTGGGATAGCATGTGCCCAGATGAATGAGGATGAACTCAATAAGATATATTGTGCTTGTTACTCAGAGTGTCATCCGGATGAAGAAGCTCAGGGGCCTACCTTTTGAGATAAAGATGCATTCTCCAGTATTGATTTTGGCTGAAACCATTTCTTATCATTCTTATAATAAGGGGATAATTTTATGCGCACTGTCATGATTACAGTGCATGCTGAAGAAATCTACCAAGTCTTTAATTTGTTCTGCTTGTGGTTGTTGTTTTCATGTTGTTGTTGTTATTGTTGTACTATAACCGTTGAGTTTGGCTCGACTGTTGTTTGAATCGATGGTGAATAATGAATGATTAATTGTGTTAAATGTTTCGTTAGTTACTTACTAGTCATCATTAATCATGGATATAAATGCACCAGTGGGGTTTAAAAGCGAGTCTCAGTTGTTGTGTTTATTTTTAAACATCGCCTAGCTATAAGTTGAATATGCACCGGTATGGGATTTAAGAAAACGCGGTTGTTTTAGCCAAATCTAGTTTGGCATTTTGAGCTCCCACCACAGCGGATTCTTTAATCCTAGCTGAATTTAGCAGTTGCTAACTTTTTTTCTTTGCCAAATATGCCAATTATGTTTAGTTGAGGACATGATCACCATGTGAGATAAGGCCGATCGACGGAGTTGCTATGAACAAGTGATATAATATGAACAAAAATGTGATGAAAGTACGTGTTCGCATGACCATTAGTTTTCTTTTGAGAACGGCCTTACCCAAGTCATAACATGTGTACTTCTCGGGCTAGATATAGCAGTTGCAGTACCAATTTGATGAAAACATCATACGACAAGTGTTTTAACTTCTCACGTTAGTCCTGTGCAATCAGAATGATATATACTGATTGTGAATGAGCAAAGTAACAAATTAAATACTTGTATAAAGTTTCATTTAATTCGCATATGAAGAAGTTAAATGCATCATTCTGAAGACTTGAGAAGAATAAGGGAAGACGGGATGTGGAAGGGAATTGAGTTGGAGATATACTTCTCACGTTAGAATATTATAAGCACTGCTATCATAATTCTTCATATTGTTGCATGATAACTTACTTTGACCCTCTATCTAGAAGACTTCTCTCTAAATATCCCTGAGTTTCCTATTTCTGGCAGTTCTTCATTTCAATAGCTTGGAATTGCCAAGGGCTAGGTAAAAAACATACCAAGAAATACCTTAATGACATGTTGAACAAATTCAAACCTGACATCTGTTTCATCTCTGAACTAAACAGAAACATGGAAAACTTATAAAAACTAAGCAACATATTAATATTCAGAAATATTGGCATGTTAACCCTGGAGGGGTTAGTGGTACAGATGGAGGCCTAGTAATGATATGGAAGAACAATCTAGATGTTGAAATTCTGGTTCCCGACCAAAAGTAAGCATTAAAACAAGGGAAAGATATATGATGAATACTGTTCTGCGAGGTGATGGAATTACATTGTTAAAGACAAACAAACAAAGATAGATGTTATAGAATGTCATTGTGGAAGGACACAACGTGGTAAGTAAAATTTCACATGCTTAACTTCAAATTATGCTTGCACAATGTTAGTTAATTGAAGACTAATTATTTCCTAAGTTAGCCGTGACTGTTTTGGCAAAGAGGTTTCCTAAACGGCTAGAATTCTTGGTGTCCAAGTTTGTAACCTATAAAAATAGGTAACTAGGCTTTGTAGAATTGTATTGTGTAGAAAACGATTAAGAGATCGATGAGAGATTTCTTGTATAGATTTTAGGGCTAAAGCTAGGGTTTCGTTGTGAGAGCATATTGGTGAGGAACAAGAGACAAGGTTATCGTCTCGGGTAATTGTTGCGGTGTAACCAAGGGTTTGATAGGATTCACACGACGTTGTAATCGTTTTTCTTCATAGTGGATTTGAGTTGGTGCGGCTCAAAGTGGACGTAGACAATATATACACGTTGTATGTATTGGTCGAACCACTATAAATCTTGTGTCTTGTGAGTTGATTTATCTTTCTCGTATTTTCAAAGTTGCTTGTGCTTGGTTTACTTATTATTCATCATAATATCTCAAGATCTGTTATTCCACGGTTGTCAGTGTTTCCATAAGCAAATCCTGACAACTGGTATCAGAGCCAGGTTAGAGTTTTAGGGTTTATCGTAGTACGATTGGAGTGGGAGTTATGGGTGATAATAATGAAAGTACGGTAGCTAGGGTTAAAGTTTTTAATGGGAAGAACTTTGCATTTTGGAAGTCTCAGATGGAAGACTACCAATATGAGAAAGACATTGTTGATCCGTTGGGTGGAGTTGCGAAAAAGGGAGCACGCAAAGACGATGAATGGAAAACTATTGATCGCAAGTGTGTAGCCGTGATCCGTAGATGCCTAACGGAAGAAGTCTACAATAACGTACAAGAGGAAACTAGTACGAAGGATCTTATGGATAAACTTGAAAAGTTGTATCAAAATTCATCAGCCTCGGAGAAGATTATGTTGTGTGAACAACTATTTAATCTGAAGATGCAAGAAGGCGAAGTGATTTCAACACATCTTGGGAAGTTTAAATCAATTATTTCTCAACTTTCAAACTTTAGTATTACTTTTGATGATGAAATTCAAGCTTTACGGTTGTTGTCGTCATTACCAAAGAGTTGGGAGACTGCAAGGACAACCATTAGCAATTCCGAAGGGAGCGAGAAGTTTGAAGCTTGATGATGTGAAGAAAAGGTTGATCGCTGAAGAGGAAAGAAGAATAGAACAAGGTTATGGTTCTAGTACTTCAAGATCGGCCTTAAGTTTGCAGGAAGAAGATAGAGGCAGGAGTTCAAATAGGAACAACAACAACAAATCCAGATAGAATCTAGAGTAAAGTCTAGGGGGAGATCTCAATCCTGGAATAGAGGTGTTGTTGAGTGTTGGGCGTGTAAGAAAGTAGGACACTTCAAACGTGATTGTCCAGAAAACAAAGGTGCTAATAATTGTGGAAACAAAGGTAATCAAGAAGAGGTCAACGTAGTTGCAGATGTGGAACCGGTGAAGGTCCTTGTTTATAACAAGAAGATGATTACGGAAGGTTTTTTACTACTCTCTGAGGACAAGCAAGATGAGTCTTGGATTATAGACTCATGAGCTTCTTTCCATGCAATGGGTGATAAGAGTATTATGATCTCTTATAAAGAAGGATACTATGGCCAAGTATTCTTAGGTGACGGTGAAGCATGCAACATCATTGGTTTGGGTGATGTGATCTTGAAAGTCAATGGTTCGACATGGAAATTAAAGGATGTACGACACGTTCCAAATTTGAAGAAGAACTTGGTGTCTGTGGGCTAAGTTTGTGATGATGACTGTGAAGTTGTGCTTACGAAACACAATTGGAAAGTGAAGAAATGAGTTATGGTATTAGCTCGTGGAGTTAGAGTCGGTACTCTATACCGGACTTCATAGGGAACTACTTTAGCAGTGGCTAGTAGTGGTGAAGACACTAACTTATGGCATAAAAGATTAGGGAACATGAGTGAGAAAAACATGAAGATTCTATGTTCGGGAGGATATATACCTAAGGTGAAGTCTGTTGATATGAGTTTTTGTGAAGACTGTGTTCTTGGAAAGCAAAAAAGGGTTAGTTTCAGCAGAGGTGGCAGAGCCTTGAAAAGTGATAAACCTGATTTGGTTCATACTGATGTATGGGGGCCAATTGATGTTGCATCTCACAGCGGGTTCCAATATTATGTCACCTTTATTGATGATCACTCAAGAAAAGTGTGGCTTTACTTCATGAAGAATAAGTTCGAGGTGTATGAAGTGTTTAAGAAGTGGAAAGCTTTGGTTGAAACAGAAACTGGTTTGAAGTTGAAGTGTCTAAGGTCAGACAACGGTGGTGAGTATGACAAAACAGAGTTCTTACAGTTATGTGCTACAAATGGAATTCGTTTGGAGAGGACAGTTCCAAGGACGCCACAGGAGAATGGAGTAGCAGAACGTATAAATTGGACGTTGAATGCACGTGCTAGGTGCATGAGGTTGCAGTCTGGTTTTTCCGAGACCTTCTGGGCACATGCAACAGAGATGGCTGCTTATCTAATAAATAGGACACCTAGTAGTCCATTAGATATGAAGATACCAGAGGAGGTTTAGACCGGAAAAAAGGTAAATCTTTCATATTTGAAAGTTTTTGGTTGTGTTGGTTATGTTCATCTTAGTCCCGGTGAGAGGTGTAAGATAGGTGCTCAAGCAAAGAAGTGTATATTTCTTGGTTACAGAAATGACGCTTTTGGGTATAAACTTTGGGACTACAAGGGTCACAAATTTATTAGAAGTAGAGACGTCACTTTTAATGAGAATGAGCTGTACAAGGACAAGGATAAAACAGAAGTTGAAGATGTCGGATCAAGCAACGTCGATAAGGAGTTATATATCGATATTGATGATGTTTCTGGAAAAAGTGTGGTACAAGAATGGCAGGGTGTTGCTGATGGCAGAGAAGTACAAGGTGAAGAGACTTCTGCTGCAGTGGGAGTTACTCCTATATTTCCACAAGAAGTACGAAGATCATCAAGAACTCCAAAAGCAAATCCAAGGTATGCTCTGAATTATCTATTACTTACGGATAGAGGTGAACCTGAAGATATTAAAGAAGCACTGGCGGCTGATGATTCAGGCAAGTGGCAACTTGCTATGGAAGATGAGATGAATTCACTTGAGGAGAATGACACTTGGGTGTTAGTAAAATTACAAAGAGGTAACAAGGCGTTGCATAACAAGTGGGTTTATCGGATGAAGTCTGAATCAAATGGAGATATTAGCTACAAGGCGAGGTTGGTTGTGAAAGGTTTCCATCAAAAACCTGGTGTTGATTACAACGAGATATTTTCTCCAGTTGTGAAGATGACTACTATACGAGTAGGGTTAAGTCTAGTGGCTTCTGAAGATCTCTACCTTGAACAGTTGGATGTAAAGATAGCTTTTCTTCACGGTGACCTAGATGAAGAATTTACATGAACCAGCTAGAGGGATTCATAGTAAAATGCAAGGAAGAGATGGTGTGCAAGCTAAAGAAGAGTTTATGATAGACACATTTTTGTGTCTAAGTTGTCCTAAATTTTCTGTATTGCTGGTACTCGAATTTGTGCTTATTTTGGTGTTTTGTGTGTTTGTAGTTATTTTTGGAAAATAAACATTTTTGAAAAAATCGGCTCGAAAAATTATGCGGAACACCCCGAAGGACAACTGCTAAAGGGACCCAGTTTTGGATAAGGGGCACCTCAATTACTAAGGGGAACCTCAGTTGAGCATCTGCTATTCGCACCCCCAGTCTGGTTAAGGGGACTTCATCCTCTTCATTTGAATTTTCAGTTTGGCGGGAAACTGTTCACAGGCTATTATCAGAATTAGGATTCGTGATTTAGAGTTATTTTAGAGAGATTCAATGGCTGAGATTCTTTGGGATGAATTGTTTGTGCGTAACAGGCGTGGTATGATTGTCTGTTTTGACTGAATTTGGCTAGATAATCCAAGGGATCAAACCAGAGCAGTTCGTGCACGGGAGAAATATGTTGTCACTTGCGTAACTGCTGAATCGAGTTTGGGAAGATTTTGTGGGGATTCTTTCATGGTTTTGGACTTATATGGCCTTTTTAGACGAAACAGGACTGGTAACCCGGTTAGTTTGAAGAAAGAATGAAGATTCCTCGGTGTTTTAGTCAAACATGGAAGAAATATATTCTCGGCTTTATCTCTGGAAAGTGTTTGAGGACTAAGCGTGTTTGACGCATGTTGGGATGTGTAGAAGAGTGTTTGGACAGAGGATGACTACAACAGGTGCGTGCAAGAGAAGAAAAAGGAAAGAAAATATTCTTGTGGTTGGCAGCGTTAATGAGGATTAGAATGGAGTTGTTACGATGATTTTCTTACTGCAGAGATGTATAAATAATGAAGGGATATGCAAGGAAGGAAAAATGGGGAGTTTGGGATAGTTTAGAACTCTACAGAAACGTAAATAATCGAGTTTCAGGAAACTGCTGCTGCTGCTGCCATTGAAGAACACGAAGAACATTGACCCACAGAAGCAGTCGTTTTCCTACAGTATTTGCGACCGCTCAACGACAGTCTTAGAGCTACAGTAACAGTGACACATCCTCTGTATCGTTCTTTCCAGTTTGTAACACTTATAGCTGTTGCAAACCCGGTTATCATTGTTTCTCCCATTTCATCATTTGTACACCACCTTTGAGCAATAAGAAATGAATTTTGAGCGTGTTTTCCTAATGATGAGCTAAACCCCATCCTCTAGGGCGAAGGAGGAAGCTAATTCACCAATGAAAAGTGGTAATCTCTAATTTATGCAATTATTATATGATTATTTGTCTAGATAAATAAATTGATAAAATGGTTTTTGTTAAACAATTGTCATTTCAATTGATGGAGCATTCTAGCCTAGGGTTTTGATGTCCCATACTTTCGATCTACAATTGTTATTTCTAAAAAATCAACTATTGCAATATTAAGAATCAATTTGAATGCATGATTTGCATGATTATAATTAGAGAATATAAATCACTTTGATTTTGGTAAATAGTGGATTCCATAGCCCCAGTCTTCTCCATACTTTTCATATCACTTTTATTTAAGTTTGCTATATTTTTAGTCTTAAAATTAAATCTAAAATTTGTTGCTTTCACAAGTTTCAACGAAATTTTTACTACACATCAGTTTGCTATATTTTTAGTCTCAATTTGAAATCACATCAGTTTGTATGGCTTAAAACAAGCCCCGAGACAGTGGTACAAGAAGTTTGATAACTTCATGCATAGAGGAGGTTACTCACGGTGTAATGCAGATCATTGTTGTTACTTCAAAAGGTGCGGTTCTGACTACATCATATTATTACTGTATGTGGATAATATGTTGGTTGCGGGAACATCTCTACAAGAAGTTGAGAATTTGAAGAAACAATTAGCAAGTGAGTTTGCTATGAAAGATCTTGATGAAGCAAAGCAGATTCTTGGTATGAGTATCATAAGAGACAGAGCTAAGTGTGTACTTATGCTTAGTCAGGCTGAATATATTGAACGATTGTTGAAAAGGTTCAATATGGAGAATGCTAAACAAGTTAGTTCTCTACTTGGAAGTCAAATTCATCTTTCAAGTATGCAGTGTGCGAAGACAAATGAAGAAAATGAGTACATGGCTAACGTACCATATTCTTCGGCGATTGGGAGTCTAATGTATGCTATAGTGTGCACAAGACCGGATATTGCACATGCAGTGGGAGTAGTGAGTAGATATGCAAGCAACCCAGGAAAACAACATTGGGAAGCTGTGAAGTGGATTCTCAGGTATTTGAGAGGTAACACAAACATACCATTGTGTTATGGAAAAGGTGGTTCTATCTTGAAGGGTTATATGGATGAAGACTTCGCAGGTGATGTAGATAAAAGGAGAAGTACGACCGATTATGTTTATACTATCGGGTCAGCTGCAGTGAGTTGGAAATCACGTTTACAGAAGTTGGTAACATTGTCTACTACGAAAGCGGAGTACGTAGCAGTAACAGAAGCGAGCAAGGAGATGATTTGGTTACGAGGTTTGTTAGATGAGTTGGGAAAGGAACAACGAGATAATGTTCTGTTTAACGACAGTCAAAGCGCTATACACTTAGCCAAGAACTCATCCTATCATGCTAGGATGAAGCATATAGATATTCGTTATCATTTCATTCGGGATCTCTTAGAAGAAGGAGAGTTGAAGCTCGAGAAGATTCTTGGTTCGAAGAATCCGGCGGATATGTTTACCAAGGGGGTTACATCAGACAAGCTAAAGCTTTGCAAGGCTTTAGTTGGTCTCCCAGAATGAGGATCTGGGAGGGAAGCCGCACTGGCATGAAGATGTTTTAGCACCGTCAAATCCAAAGTTGAAGAAAAGGAGAACTGAAGACAACAAATGAGTCTTCAAAGTGGGATATTGTTAGTTAATTGAAGAATAATCATTTCCTAAGTTAGTCGTGACTTTTTTGGGAAAGGGGTTTCCTAAAACGGCTAGAATTCTTGGTGGCCAAGTTTGTAACCTATATAAATAGGTAACTAGGATTTGTAGAATTTTATTGTGTAGAAAACGATTAAGAGATCGGTGAGAGATTTCTTGTATAGCTTTTAGGGCTAAAGCTAGGGTTTCGTGTGAGAGCATATTGGTGAGGAACAAGAGACAAGGTTATCGTCTTGGGTAACTGTTGCGGTATAACCAAGGGTTTGCTGGGATTTACACGACGTTATAATCGTTTTTCTTCATAGTGGATTTGAGTTGGTGCGGCTCAAAGTGGACGTAGACAATGTATACACGTTGTATGTATTGGTCGAACCACTATAAATCTTGTGTCTAGCGAGTTGATTTATCTTTCTCGTATTTTCATAGTTGCTTGTGCTTGGTTTACATATTATTCATTATAATATCTCAAAATCCGTGGATTCACGATTGTCAATGATTTCATAAACAAATCCTGACACACAAGAGTCACAGTATCAAAAAATTTGAGTTTGAATAAGGATAAAAAATTTGATAGTGACGAGGTTCAATGTCATAGGGCGGATATCTTTTATTGGTCACAATACATTGAGCAATGTGGATTATTGTTTGTGCACTCGTATGTGAAAGCAGTCCTTTGTTTTTAAAATTTACTTTAACGAAAATTTGATTTCTAGGTGGTACAATGCCATCCATCGGGATAAGCTCTTCTTTTAAATTCCCATACGGCTATAACTTTATCCAATAATTAACCATTACACTAATATTCATGAAATATGAATATAAACTATTCAAAAATATTGTGCTTGGTTGAAAGAATTGACGAAAACAATACAGTTTTGGTCATATGACCCATATTCCGGAAAACAATATGGTTACTTGGAGGAAACATGTTTGCTGCTGTATGTGAGCATGAATGGATGCAACAGAGGTGGAATCGGTTGACAATCAAACAAAAAAATCCTGTCGTTATCACACATTTCAAGGACTCTTTCAATCACTAAATTTCGCGAACGGTTTTCAAAGCAATCAATCAATGGTGGTGTTGCTCATATTTCCCAGTGTATTTAGTTTTCGAAGGAACATAAAACACTAAACTAAGAACATACTAAAAAAATCAACTTAAAATTCATCAATAATTAGATTTTTTGACCATCTTTTTTCTTTTTGGCGCGGCCTTACCCAAGCCATAATAACACGGACACTTCCAAAACTAGATATAGCGGTTGCAGTAACAATTTGATGAAAACATCATATGACAAGTGTTTTAACTTCTCACCTTAGTCCTGTGCAATAGAATGAAATGCATTGCTCTAATTGCTTTTGAATGAGCAAAGTCACAAATTAAATCTTTATATAAAGTGTCATTTAATTCGCATATGGAGAAGTTGACTGCATCATGTTAAAGACCGAAAATGAATTAGGGAAGATGGAATGGGAGAGGAAATTGAGTTGAATATATACTTATTCCAAACAAGGCACTAAAAATTAGAAAAGTTAGATGAGGAAATCTGGGCTGCAAAAAAAAGATTTAAATACGACCAAAGATGATGCAATTACATTGTAGAAGACAAACAAACAAAGGGAAATGCTATATACGTGGTAGTAAAATTTCGCATGGCTTAAGTCCAGATTATGCTTGTTCAAGAATCACAATAACAGAAATAAGAGTTTGAACATGGCCATAATCGTTGTTGATTTTCTATACCAATAAAAAGTTTGATGATGAAGGTCTTCGAACTCATTATATAGATATCTTCTATTGGTCACAATACATTTAACAATATTAGAATTGTGCCCGTGCTACGCACTGTGCATTTTTCTTTTCTTAAAACTTGTTGTGTGCGCCCCCCCCCCCCCCCGTGAATGCATTTTTGACTTGGTTGCGGAGGATTTCGCCCCGTCTCTGGGAGATGGATTTTAGATTAGTCTCAGATGAACCAAGTACTGCAATATAACTGAAAAGATGTCCCTAAATTCAGCTCCAGGGGTGATACAGCTTGAAGCACAGACTTGTGAACGTTGCTTCGAAAGTTTCCTCAAACTCCACTTACAACGGTTGTTCTCTGTCTGCTCTGGTATTAGAGAAATAAACTAAAAAGTGACTCACGAACACCACATCTAAACAAAGTTGATGGTTTAGATTAAATCTATTGTCTTCAATCTAACCATCGACCAATGCATACCCTTTATTGCTTTTCGAAGTTGTGATTTTTAAGTCCTCTAAGAATAAAGACACAAATTACGAACTGTAAACCCAATTAGACTAAAAAAAAAGACCTCCCTCGGGACGAAAGACACAAAGTGTTATTGAAGCAGCGTATAGAATGAGAAAAAACAGGATTTAAAGAGGAATAGTTACCTCAAATAAAGATCTTCTTCGTGAGTAAAAATCCCGTGAGTTGCCCATCCACTCCAGATATGTGTTCCTATTCCAGATAGGGTGCAGACATCTGTCACAGCTTCTTAGCATATTGTAAAACAGCCATAGCTAGCGGATGCTTACTATTTTCTTGAATAAAATTTCTCTGTAATTCATTATGTTAACAAACAACACAGCCAAATAAAGTACTTGGAATTTGATATATATACCTCTGCTGTTAATTCTTGGATTGACATGCGGAGAAAAACTTCATGCTGACAACAATAATTTTCCTACCGTCAAGAGTACCTGTTTTATCAAAAACAATAGTTTTTACCCTGTGGATTTAGGGTAAATACAAAAAAATAACATAGTTAAGTAAAAGGCCCAACTCATAATGCATAAATTGCCAAGTCAAGTGTACCTCTAAAGTAATTGCAGTTAAAGCCATGATCAGGAAAGTGAAACCACTATTATCCAAAGTTAAAAGACCTAACTCACAATTTTGAAATTTTGAGTTTTTGTATGAATTTTTTAAAATTTGGGTTTTTATATCAATTTAGTTTAACATGGAGTTTTAATGAATTCCAATATTTGAGTGGAGTTTTTGTACGACAAGTTTGGTCACCATGAGTTTTTTTATGACTAGTTTTCTTTGTATAATTGAAAATACTCATACTCTGAAGGTATTGTTCTATCTCTAAAATTCCTAAATGGTTCCTTTCATCAATTAATTTAGAATTAATTTCAACGTACGAAGTAAAGCCGAACTTTCCTAGCTACAATTTAAAAATGATAAGCAATAATGTGGTTTTAAGTGAAGAAAAACTAGTGTCCTTATTTTATCTCCTGAGGAAAGTCAAATTTGTATAATTGATTTGAGTAGACATACTCGGGGTATATTTTTATCTCTCTTAATTAACTAATCAAGTTAAACTAATAATAAGTTTCAATATACGAAAGAAGGCAGAGCTTTCCTACAAGTTAAAACGATTAACTAAGTGGGTTTCCTGCTATAAAAAGAGGTTTAGTGTTTTGGTAATCTTCGCGATTCAATTTGCTAGTACACTATCAAAGTACTCTTGCTTTTATAAGTCCAGATCTCTCTATGGCTACTAGAAAAAGTATTTTTATCGTTGGTTTCTTTTTCACCTTGATCGCCCTTCAGTCGATGTAAGTACAATGTTACCGTGTTCTTATTTTTAATTTCTATTTTATAAATTGTCTTAGTTCGTCTTTGTTGATCCCCCTACAAGTGGCCATATGCTCATTCAATCACAACGTGACATTGCATATTATTTTTGTCAATTTTTTTAAACTCGTTACCGAAGTTGACTTATACCTTGTCTGTTTGGATCTGATTAGAGATCTGAATTTATTTAGTTCAGATGTCCGATAAATGTTATCTTTCTCGTTTCTCGATAGTCTAATCTTGTTCATACATTTTTTCTATAAGCATATTGCTTAATAATTTTTAAGTCAGATGTAATATTTCAGATTCAGACGATTTAGTTGGATTAGAAAAAAAAGACGGACATCTTATTTGATTTCAGTTACAAAAATATGTTGGGGAAAATATGCTCACTAGCTACTTAGGAGTTCCAAGGAAAGTGATCATCCGTTCAGAACCAATCACAAATACAAGCATGTAGCAAAATTTAGCCAAAATCAAGCAACATTCGTAATTGATTTGATATTTGATATTTGTATTTTCTTTTTTCCTGGACGTGCAGGACTGTGACGGCTCAAGCTGAGCATAATTGTTTCTTGTATTTGCATCGTAATTTTTTGTATAATGAGGGATTGTCTTGTGCTGGAGCAATAGTGTATAATACTACTGAGGATGTAGACTGTATACCATTGTGTAGATCATTTGATGCCAGTGCTGGGATATCATGTGCCGAGATTCTCTATGTTGGAACCCGTGCAGTATGTGCTTGTTTCACAGGGTGTGATCCCCGGGAAGAAAACATAGGGCCTAACTTTTGAGATAAACTACTGGAAAGATGCATTGTCCATTAATCTTTGGTTCAAACCGTCTGTACTGCCATGATTATAGTGCTCGTTGATGAGAACTGCCAAGTCTCTTGGTCTGCTTCTAGTTGTTTTTGTGTTGGTATTGTTGTTAATTGTTGTTGTTGTTATTGCTGTATAAACAGAAGAGTTTTGGATCGGCTGTTACTTAAATCGATGGCTAATTATGAACATTTGTTTTAATTAATCCATTATTGAATGTTGGATACTTCTAGTTCTAGATATAGCAGTTGCACCAATTTGATGAAAGCATCATAATAATTTTATGATAGGTGTTGGGTGCGATAATCAAAAACAAGGAAAAATCAAATAAGCAAAAGTTATTGATACTTAGCTCCTTTATAATGGAAGTGATCGATTTGATGAAACGGACGAGCTCCCCATATCTCCGCAACAGCAACAAGGCAAAACTTTGGAAAAACAGAGTGAGTCACCCGTTCAACACGTTGCCCTTAAGACATTAGCGCCCGTCTACACTCAAGAGTGATGCTATAGCCCCCGTCTACACTCAAGAGTGATGCTATAGCCCTCACTGGACGGATATCTCCAGGATAAAACACCCTACTACACCTACTACTAGCATATGTAGTAGATGCTCAACTTGAGCTTGGCAACTCCGAAAAAACCATAAAGGAAAATCTCGAACACTTGAGAAAACAATATAAAATATTTTCCCTTAGGGGTCCCTCTAAATATAGAGCAACTCATTTCCCATAGATTTTACAAAAGTAGTGAATTTGTTTATATAATTGACAAATACAACTTAAGAAGAAAAACTCCCCGATGTGGGACTAAAAGGTTTATATAGTTTCTTAAAACTACTAAAAATTGGAAACTCCACAATGTGGGACAAATAAGTTTCATTCACAGAAGAAAACAATAAACTATAATTTTATTAAAGTTTTAAAAAAATTATTTTTTATTAATCGTTTTCCAACAATCCCCCACATGAATGAAAACTCAATAAAACATGAAAACACAGATAGATCTTGGTAAATCAACATCCCAATCTCACGATCCAAACATACTGATCGTGCAAGTGTTGAAATCATACTAGTCATTTCTACGTCCTCTCCCTCAAACAAAAGTGTGTTGACCCCAGGGTCATACTATGGATTGCACAAATCATAATAATATTGAGAGCTTTCATACTTAGTTCTCACATGGTGAGACTATAGGTATCTTTCACCAAAGTGAAAAAGCATGAACTAGTGAACCCTTAGTTACCTTTAGGTCCTAAGTTCCAGTAATACCAAAACTATCAAAACGAAAATCACATAAAAAGCGCAGGAAATACCATTTTAGGCAGAGGTGTCCATGAGGTCTTGAACCTTTGCTTAGTGAGATATTACCGGAATTACTTGCTATAGACAGTGAACTATGTCTTGAACTGCTAGCATTTGATGTAATTCGCGATAACAACCACGGGTGATATCTCCAAGGTTGCTGCCAAGCTCGTGCCATTTTGTCCAATTTGGCCCTGGACATATCCTGTTTCTCATAATGCTCTAGAGAATCAAAGCTCATATTCTCATAGAAAGCGGCCCACTTCCTCATTCAGATAGGTGAGTTTCCATAAAGAGTGTTACTGCTACACCCCACTTCAATCTTAAATTGAAACTATATAACCCATTTAGACTTCTTAAAAGTCATCCTTCACATGCAGTCACACTATCTCGTCTACACCATAGGGAAGGGACAGAGAATAAAATTCTCTGATAGTGTTTACCTTTACCCACCACAAATTAGGTGTCTCATTCGAAACCTTGATCATGGGATCTCCAGTCAGCAAGGTTGAGTATCCTTCATGGAAAGTTTCATTTATGAGCTTAAGCCCCTTCCCCTCGATGCATTTCTAACTGTCTCTTGGGATAAACCTTTCGTCAAAGGTTTCGCGATATTCTCCTTGGACTTTATCCAATCAATGGAAATAACGCCGATTGAGATTAGTTATTTTCAGCTTTAGCTATTATAGCTTGGATAACACAATGTATAGATATAGCTGGCACAGGCCTATGCCAGAGAGGAATGTCTTCTAAAAAGCATCTTAGGCACTCGCCCCCCTCTCGCGCTTTATCTAACTCAATACTCTCAGATTCCATAATGAATTGAGAAATATATATTTGTTTGTAAATCTTCTAAAAACAAACCCTCATGCTAGAGTGAAACATATCCCCTCGTAGACTTAGACTCATCTGAGTCAACTATCCAGTTTACATCACAAAGTCCCTCAAGGACAGCAAGATACCTTTCATAAATCAAATAAAAGGTAATAGAGTATTTTAGGTACCATAATACTCTATTCAGTGCATCTGAATGCTATTGCTCTGGACTATAATTATATCTACTTAACTTACTCACAGCAATGTCTGGACTCTTGCAGTTCATTAAATTCATCAGACATCTTATAACTCTTGAGTATTCAAGTTAAGATACTCCGTTATCCTTTTTTCTTGAGTCTACAAGAATAATCATACGGAGTCAAGCAGGCTTACAATCACACTGATTGTATCTCTTAAGCATAAATTCAACATAATGAGAATGACTAAGACTACATATGTTAGATTATTTTCTATTCCTCATCCCTAAGATTATATCAACATGGCTTAAGTCTTTCAAGTCAATGTTCTCATTCAGCGCATGTTTTTGGTGGAATTAATCACATCTATGTTTGTATCAAGTAAAAGCATATCATCAACATGCAAGCATACAATCACACAGGCATCCTTAACAAGTTACTTGTAAATATACTTATCAGATTCATTAACTTAAATCCACTACACATTATCACATGATCAAATTTCCAATGTCTCTGTTAACGTGCTTATTTTATAAACCATACAAAATTTTGTTCAACTTACAAATTTGTCATCATTACCTTTCACTACAAAGTCCTCAGGTTGGTCTATGTAAATTTCTTTATCTAATTCACAATTTTAGAAAAGATGTCTTAACATCCATCTTATGTATTTCTAATTTGTTTATGACAGCAATAACAATTAGCATCTCAACGGAAGTAAATCTCGTCACATCTGAATTAGAATCAAGGAAATATACATCTTCTTTTAGTTAATAGCCTTTAGCTACCAACTTAGCCTAATATTTTTCCACAGTTCCATATACCTAATGTTTCCTCTTAAAGACTCATTTACATCTCATGGTCTTACTCTCTGGAGGTAAACTAGAAACCTCCCAAGTTAGGTTCCGACGGACTGAGTCCATTTCACTAAATGAAGCTTCTTGCCATAATGGGGTTTCAGTAGATATCAAGGCTTCTTTACAAGTCCATGGTTTAGACTAAGCTAGGCATGTTATGAAGTCGGCTTCATAAGAAGTCTCAAGTCTAATTGTTTTACTTCTCTTAGGCTCAACCTTAACTTCATCTTCCTTTAAGATAAGTTCTGACTATTTGAAAATAAATCTAGGGTATCAACAACACATCTCTAATGAGGTACGGGTTTAAGAATAAACATGTTCAAAGAACTCAGCATCCCTAGATTATGTAATAGTATTCACAACAAAGTCAGAAAATCACACCAAAGTATGAAAAATCAGAATACACAACCAAAAATCTATATGTAGAAGTATACTCAGCATACCCTATATGAAGACACAATCAACATTTTTGGTTTCTATCCAGTTCTTTTAGGAAGAGGAATGACAATCTTAGTCAAACACACCCACACTTTGACGCATTCTTAAGAAGGTCATCTACCTTTCCATAAATCATATGGAGTTTTATCTGATCCTTAAGGGTACTATATTCAGGATATACTAGTTAAGAGGACTGCCTCCCCCCACAAGCCCGCAGGTAATCCTGAACTAATCAACAAGGAAATTATCATCTTCTTAAGGATACAATTATTATGTTCAAGGCTTCTAATTGGTTTTGAACTTCAAGTTTATACATCTCAAGGCTTCTAAGGTATCATCCTTATGCCTAAGAAAGTATACAATATAGTACCTCGTACAATCATCCATGAAAGTTATAAACCATCTTTTACCATAGTGGTTTTGGGTTGAACTCATGTCAACTAGGCCTAACTGAATTAATTCTAAGGGATTAGAATTACTCTGAACATTTGTGTTAAAAGATTTTATAGCATATTTATTTCACTTTTGTGTTCAAGATCCAAACTAAATTTGGGTACGTAGCCTATGCTAGGAAGTTTATGCATTGACTTATAATTTTACGGTTCCAAGTCTACCATGCAAAACATTCAAAGACACACAAAAGAAAACATAAGAATCAATTATGTTCACTTCATCAGATTTTCCTTTAAACTTATATATAGACCCTAAGTCCTCTAACTGTTGCCTAAAAAATCAATGCCCTTAGTTATAACAAGTTTTCCACATTTAATTAAGATTTCCAATCTTTTACCATCTTCAACAGAACAAGATACAAGATTCTTTCATATGCTCGGAACATGAAAACTTCATTCAGTGTGAGAATATTACAGATATGATCTTATGCTCGACCTTTCCCTTTTATGCAACCTCTGTCGCAGATGAGTTACTCATATAGAGTTTCTCGACATCCCTTATCCTCTGATAAGACGTGAACAAGTCTCTGTTTCAACAAACATACTTAGTGGCTCCAGAGTCCACCCACTAGTCTCTCATATTGGTTATTAAAATAACTTCCGACATCATGTCAATGAACTCGTTCTAATTTGTTTCAACTAAATTAGCATTAACTTTCTACTTATTAAGGTTTTATGTTGTCTACACTTTACTGTCGTATGGCCAGGAATTTTACAAACATAATAATCACCCTTAATTAAAGTAATGCCGGATTCAGTTTTACGAAACATACCTTTCTTATGAAGACTACGCTTAGAGTTGTGTTTGATGTTCTCGCCTTTGTCAGCTTTGGAAGACTTTTGTTCATCCACATGCGCCTGGTAGCCATGTTCCTTTTCAATTTCATGTCACAAACTTCGTTTATACTCTGACCACGGACACGGTAATTTCCCAATCACCTAATACACCACATCTCACAAACCTTAGTTCAGATAAAATATGAGTTTCGAAGATAATATCTATATTTATAAACTTCGTTTGAACCACCATATCAAAAAAACTCATGGTTACCTCATAAAAACTACTTTAGTTAACAACAAAATTCTGCCCGTCAGAATTTTTCAGGAACGTTTCTCTGTTTTGTAAAATATCAAAAAAATACTTTTACAACTCCAAAAATTCTGAAATTTTACGTGGGTAACTATCAGGATGTTTACTACGTTGTGTAAAAAGGGATCATCGAAATGCCTTCTAGGTTGAGAGATAAACTAGAAACTCTACAGCTGACCAAAAATTCGTTTTTGTTTTTCACTCCACAATTAACATCCATGATTCACAAACCAACCAACCATTTTCGATTATTACAAATTCTAATGTCTTAAGATTGTTGGGTGCAACGATCAAAAACAAGGAAAAATCAAATAAGCAAAAGTTATTGATACTTAGCTCCTTTATAATTGAAGTGATCGATTTGATGAAACGGACGAGCTCCCAATATCTCCGCAACAGCAACAAGGCAAAACTTTGGAAAAACAGAATGAGTCACGTGTTCAACACGTTGCCCTTAAGACGTTAGCGCCCGGCTACACTCAAGAGTGATGCTATAGCCCTCACAGGACGGATATCTCCAGGATAAAACACCCTACTACTCCTACTACTAGCATATGTAGTAGATGCTCAACTTGAGCTTGGCAACTCCGAAAAAACCATAAAGGAAAATATCGAACACTTGAGAAACAATATAAAATGTTTTTTCCCTTAGGGGTCCCTCTAAATATAGAGCAACCCCTTTCCCATAGATTTTACAAAAGTAGTGAATTTGTTTATATAATTGACAAATACAATTTAAGAAGAAAAATTCCCCGATGTGGGACTAAAAGGTTTATATAGTTTCTTAAAACTACTAAAAATTGGAAAATCAACAATGTGAGACTAATAAGTTTCATTCACAAAAGAAAACAATAAATTATAATTTTTATAAAAATTTTAAAAAATTATTATTTATTAATCGTTTTCCAACAATAGGCACACACAAAAATAAAAGGCCTGCAGTCCAGTATAGATACGTTGCAGATGTGTTGCCTGAGCCATGCTTTTAAGCTTGCAGATACTATGATCATATTACGAATGTTTTAACTACTCACACTAATCTTGTAACAATTAAAATGATATATATACTGCTCCAATCACTTGTGAACGTGAACAAATAAAATCCATATACATAATAAAATCTTTGTTGATGCGCACATGAAAATGTTAAATGCATCGTCTTGAGATACTGAAAGTAAGAAATATTTTGTGAATATGGGATGTGGGAGCAAATTGAGTTGGAGATAAGAAATAAAAGCTAAGAAATAGAGAACACTATTAAGCATGTATTCGAATTGTTTTCATAGTATAGTTGTCTTAGAAAATTCAGATACGACACACTAAAGAGAATGCAATTATCAAATAAAAGGCAATCAAAATAAATGTGGCAGAGGTGTTCCTCCATGCACAGAAAGTAGTTTATTGCGGCTCCAATGCCTATATAATTAATGATGTGTAGACATGCAAATCCCAAATTTTCATCTACGATATAATGGATTTTTGGTAATCTGTACATTATTACCGTATATATATTAACAGAAAAATGTAGTCATCACAATCATTTATATGATTATGTGCGATAGCATGGGATCCTAAGACTTTCTGACGTAATAATTTGCACAAAATTGGTTAAAATTAATAATTTTTTGGTGAAAAAGATATGTAAAATTTGATACTGTTTAAATAGACAAAATTATAAAAATAGCCAGGATGTAAACAGTTTAATCTTGCCCATTTTCAAATACTTTTTCTTATTTTTAATTTACACCAGGATACATCCAGTTTCATCCTCATTATTTTTTGAGTTTAAGTTAGGATGAATCCAGTTTCATTCTTGCTATTTTTTTGGTGTCCATTTCACCCATACAAATTTTTACTCGTCCATTTGAACCATGTTTTAAGAATATTTGGACAACTGATCCAATTTCCGAATAATTTGTTCACAAAATTGGTCAATTAACCCAATAAAAATAATTCATGGGTGAAAAAGACATGTAAAATTTGATACTGTTTAAATGGACGAGAATGTAAAAATAGTCAGGATGTAAACAGTTTCATCCTACCCACTTTCAAATATTTTTTCTTATTTTCAATTTACATCAGGATGCATCCAGTTTCATCCTCGCTCTTTTTTAGGTTTAAGACAGGATGAATCAAGTTTCATTCTTGCTATTTTTTTGGTGTCCATTTCACCCATACTAATTTTTACTCGTCCATTTGAACCATGTTTTAAAAATATTTGGACAAATGTAATTTGTTTGACGTTTATTATTGTCCTACATTAATTAGTAATTACTAGCTTTACCGATCTTTGATCGTATAAGATTTTATTTGTATTTGGACAGTTATTAATAGCGCGTTTGCACACAAATTTTCTCCTGACATATGCTTCAGGAAAGCATAAATCGTTAATTTTTTTGTTTCTAGAAACCGTTTTAAAATTTTATACGCAAACTGATTTTTTTATTTTCTATTCACAAAATTGGTTAAAAAGACCAAAATCAACAATTCCTGGGTGAAATGGACAGTTAGATTTTGATACTGTTTAAATGGACAAAAATGTAAAAATAGACAGGATGTAACCAGTTTCATCGTGCCCATTTTCAAATATCTTTTCTTATTTTTAATTTACACAGGATGTATCCAGTTTCATCCTTGCTATTTTTTACTATTTTCATCCTTACTTTTTTTTTTGGCCATTTCACTCAAACTATTTTTTACTCGTCCATTTGAACCGTGATTTAAAAATATTTGGACAAATGACCCATTTTCCGTTTTCTATTTCTAGAAGTCGAAGAGTAACTTCTGAGTGTGCATCCAAACGCGCAATTAAGTACATCATGCTTAAATTATTTTTGAAGACCGAACCTAAAACTATGAGCCTGTGAATACTAACAAAATACTACAAGGGTGTTTGCGAGCTGTTTGAGGAGAAATTTTTTGGGGACTTATATTAGTCGAAACGCTAGAATTTAGCTTGCAACATAAAATTTTGAAATGACTTTTACAATAAATTCGGAAATCAATTTAATTTTGTTTCTGGGCTTGTGAGATTAGTTTCAGCTTCCGGAGCTTAATCCATGTCACGGTTGAAAGGAAACATTTTATACATTATAGAGCTCAGCCTAATCCCATGTATCACTTAAAGTTTTGCTAAATGGTATACTACCGATACTATGTTGGGATATCAAAAGCAGAATTCATTTCAAAAACTTGGAAAAGAAAAAAAATTACATCAGGAATGGGTACCTTTCTTGTTGCTAAGAGTCATTCTGAAAATGAACACGCATTTGGATATACTGAAAATAATCGGATGATATGCTAATAAGACAAAATAAGGATTTAAATAGTGATTCTCTGGTACCCCATATATTTTATGTAATCTGTAATTTACCCCTCACTAATTATATTTAGTAGTTAATCATGTTTAATTAATTAAGTTAATAAATTTATCTATCTTACAAAAACAAATGTGTTTTGCACCATCTGACGGCTCTGTTTGGACTTTATTATGCGATCGACGGTTCCCATTGTTTTAAAAGTGGAGGAAAGTGCAAAAGATAAATCGTGGACCAGAATGCAACCATGTTTTAATCCCTCATTCCAACGTCTAGGAGTGTCTCCCGTACAAAACTGAAAATCTCAATTCAATGTGCGTAATTAATCCTTTGATGAAAGATGAAAACAAAACACACAGAAAAACTATCCGTTTCAAATTCTTGGAGATCAATGAGATTTATGTTGAATATTTTGTTCTTCTTTGAAATTAATGGAGTGGAATTGAATGAAATGATATATTCTTAAAACTCATAAACTCACCCACAAACGTTTCTTCTCATGCATTTAGAAATCTGTCCAACAGATCGAAGAAAGGTATGATTCATCTTCAAATCAGGTTTATTATTTCTCTCTCAAAAGGTGAGCCCTAGATTTTTCTCTCTCAAATCAGGTTTATGATTCATCTGAACCTATGAGTCGAATTTGTAATTTAGGCAAGCATTTTGGTGGCTTCATATTGACCGTGTTTCTTTTTGTTGTTATTGTGACGTAGCATTGTAGGTCTTGACACAAAATGTTTAGCTGATGTCTTTGTTAAGAAAGTGCGAGTGCATTATTTTAGTATTTGAGGAAAATTTATACCCTAGAGGTCTATACCCAATCTGAGAAATTGGAAACACAAGCTCTCATCACCTTCTGTCCATATTCCGAAGGTACTCTTATTTCGTTTTTTACTGACTTTGATCATTCTAATATTGTAGGTTTCTCAAGTGATTATCTTAATTTTTCACAACAATGTCAAGAACAGCCAAGGAAGGTTTCGTTGTTTTTCATATGCAGTCCAAAGTTGTTTATATAAAACGATTTATGTGGTCCACATATGGCATAGCAATGGGTATAAGTATTTTACCCCAGAAGTATTACTAGGATGCGTTGTTTTTTCAGCTGCAGTCCAAAGTTGTTTATCATTTTTTTTTATTTTCATTTTTACTCTCATGTATGAAGTTCTCTAATACTTGTACCATATAGTTCTATGTATCAAGGAAAACCAAATCAGTAAATCGTGATGTCGGCAATCGGAACTGTGAAAACAAGGATGTGGATAAATATAACTAGGATATCCACTGTCGAAAAGCTAACGAAGAAGGTTTGCGTACTCCAACTAAAGGATATACCTTATTAGAATCAAGTTCTGTAAGTCACAATCTACGAAAGATTAATGGAAAAAGTAACATCTTGGTGAAGTAAATTTGTAGATATAAATTGGACTAAATTTCACATTGTCGAGCTCATTTTCATATACTCGTGTTGATGGTGGTTTTTAGCTTAGGGTCAAAATCGTAAAAATGTACATCTGACATGACGTCATTATGACTATTAGCACATTTATTGAATCAATCAGCATGCCTACGTAAGAATTACCGGGTACCCTTTTTTTTACATGGATCATGTTCCACGGCGGAACCCTTAACACTGACTGACATCACCTATGCCAAACCCTAATTCTCATGCTACCGCGCCAAGGCATTCCAACCATGCCAGCCGAACCACTGTGCCAATGGCAGATCATGCCAGCCACGTGATGAGTGCGAAAAAGTGCATATTTCTATATATTTTTCTTGGCATTTAACTCATCTTTTGTGCATTAATTCTACATTTTATCCCATATTCTGTATTTTCATTGTTTTCAAGAATAAATATTTTTCTTACTTAATTTTGCATTTTTAGGTAATAAATAAAGTTTGGATGAATAGCAGAGCGGAAAAGAGCAGAAAAGTAGTGAAAAGCCGGGAGGAATTACACAAGGAAGCCGCGAAGAATGTTGTGCACAAGACCAAAAGGCTAGAAGTGGGCTTGAAGAAGAAGAATTGTCCTTAAAGAAGATATGGGCTTGGCATACCCAAGGCCCAAAACCCTTACTCAAACACATTTCCACTATCCAAGCCCGTCTCGGATTTCAGCCGTCAGATCGAAGCATTTCAGCATCCTACGGTCGCTCCATCATCGCACATCAAACTCCGAAGCCCCCGCTTTACGTCGCAACGCCCATCTCCATCTTGGGTCGTCCGTTTTGCTACATCCCTTCATCCGACGGTCGCTCCACGCTTACCTCAGTATCGCCGTTGGATCCACCTACCATCTTCCCATCCATCGCTCCTTGTCGCAGATCATCAAAGTTCGCTACACCCGCTCAACACCCTAGCATCCAAAACTATCGACTTCACCCAAACAAGTTCTTCTTCCCCAAATCTTTTTTCCCCAAAATCTTTCTTCTTCCCCCGACAGTTGCGGTCGAGCTCTGCTCCTGCCTCTCTTCCATGTCCACTGCCACCCTCTGCCTCACAACCATCTCCATACCCCGACACCACCTCAATCACCATCACTTTCCCCAACCCTCTAGCCTAGTTGCTTTTTCAAACCCACATCTCTCTGACCTAGGTGTGGAGTTGATGAAACAACTCGAGCTAGGGTTGCAGTACATCAATTGGAGCAGGAAGAGCATCAGAGGGACATCAAGAAGCATGGGTCGAAGCCAATTTACACATGGGTATGTCGAATTTGATTTTCCCCAAAAGTTAGGATTTTCAAATTAGGGTTTGGTGAAATTAGGGATTTTGTTGTAAACTATAAATAGGAACTGATGTAGGATGTTAAAGGTTGTTCTTGGTTAGCCGAGAAACCCCCTAATTGGGTTAATTTAATTTGATTTCACTGTTAATTTTTAGGGTTCTTCTTTTGCAATTTTCATTCACTGTTTAGTAGTTTAAATGTTGTGTTGTTCCTGTTAATCATGTGTTGTTCCATCTGTTTTCTCATGTTCTGAGTTCACTGCTGAGGCTCAGATGAAGCTTTAGTGGACTGTTAGATAGTGGAATGCTAGGTTAGAGCCTTAGTGCAGTGTGTTGATTGAGCAATGGGAAGAGATTGATGCTCATAGTGCCTGTGATTGATTGTTCTGTCAAAAGACAGTCAATGCTAGGGGCAAACTAGTGAGCAAATTAGTTTTCCTCTCATTCTAGATGTATGCATAGGATTTTCAACTCAACCTAGGATCACATTGTTTGGCTAGGACACAAGGGTGGATTCAAAGCCTTAGCTTAACCCACATTTTGTTTTCACAGTCACTTGCAACTTAACTGTTTTTTTTTTTTGCACTTCACATTTTGCTGTGCACTGAAGTCAGTGCACTGTCACCCCTTCCCTTGGCTTAGGCCTTGGTTCCATTGTTCTCTGCTTGTAGTTTCATTGTTCTGTCACCTTCTCATAATACTTTTGTGCTGTTTGCTTTTGCCATTGTAAATTTTCATCCTTTTGCCCTGTGTTGCTTCCATGTATATACCATTGTCACTTTTTCTTTGTACCTGTCATTGTAAATGCCATCCTTGGCCCTGTGTGATTTAGTGCCCTGTCTGCCTAGAGCCTGCTTTACCTTGTCTGCCTGCACAGCTCCTGCTCTCCCTTTCCCTGCTGAGCACCTGCCTTTGCTTCTGCTGCCTTGTTCTCCCCCAGCTGCTACTACTTGCTGTTGCTGAAGCCACCACTGCTGCTGTGCACTGCTTCTGCTGCTGCTGTGCATTGCTTCTGCTACTGCTGAAGCCCAGATTCATAACAAAAGCCCACTGTGGACTTAATAAAAGCCCAGGTTCAAGGCCCAACCACAGTTCAGGTTAAGGTCTAAGGCCCAATTCACTGTTACTAAGCCCAGTTCACTGTTAGCCCAAAGTCCAGTGCAACTCTAAAGACCAAAAGCCCATAAGTTCACAGTCAATCCAAAAGCCCACTGAGCCCAAAACCATTTCATTGTTACAAACAAACCCACTAAGCCCAAAGCACAATTAGAAGCCCAATAGCAATTTAGAGCCCAAATAGCTAGAAAACTCCAAAACACCCCCAGTCTCTGTGGATCGACCCGTACTTGCACGAGCTACAACTGACGACCGTGCACTTGCGGTATTACTGTAGGCCCGTTTCATTTTGCTTCAATTTTATACGCTTTCCCGGGCCCACCACCACGTCACCGCGCCAAGGCATGCCAACCATGCCAGCCACACCACTGTTCCAATGGCATACCATGCCAGCCACATCTCCGTGCCAAGGCATGCCAACCATGCCAACCGCATCACTGCGCCAATGGCATGCCATGCCAGCCGCACCACATGTGCCAATGGCATGCCAACCACCTTGCTGCGCCATACCATGCCGGCCTCCCCTATGCGGCTACCAAAACGAAGGCGTCCGATGATCAACGACCACCCTTCCATCTTAGATGCAAATATTAGCCGTCCAAGATCGCCAAACAACACATGGTAACCTTTGTCCCAAACCCTAGTTTTGGCCAAGCCAAACCGCGCCAAGGCATGTGATGCCACATGTGCCAATGGCATGCCAATCACCTTGCCGCGCCATACCATGCCGTCCTTCCCTATGCGGCTACCAAAACGAAGGTGTGCGCTGATCAATGACCACCCTTCCATCTTAGATGCAAATCTTAGCCGTCCAAGGTCGCCAAACAACGCATGGTAACCTTTGGGCCAAATCCTAGTTTTAGCCACGCCAAACCGCGCCAAGGCATGTCATGCCACATGTACCAATGGCATGCCAGCCACCTTGTCGCGCCATACCATGCCGACCTTCCCTATGCGGCTACCAAAACGAAGGCGTGCGATGATCAACGGCCACCCTTCCATCTTAGATGCAAATCTTATCCGTCCAAGGTCGCCAAACAACGCATGGTAACCTTTGGCCCAACGTCAAAACCATAGTTTGCCCGCGCCTAAACCACGCCAAGGCATGCTAACCATGCCACATGTGCCAATGGCATGCCGCGTCATCCACCTTGTCGCGCCTAAGCCATGCCATGCCGGCCTTCCCTTCACGGCTGCCAAAACGAAGATGTGCGACAATCAACGGCCACCCTTCCATCTTAGATGCAAATCTGAGGCGCCCAAGGTCACCAACCAACGCATGGTAACCTTTGGCCCAATGCCAAAAACCTAGTTTGGTCGCGCCTAAACCACGCCAAGGCATGCCGACCATGCCACATGTGCCAATGGCATGCCGCGCCATCAACCTTGTCGCGCCTAAGCCATGCCATGCCGTCCTTCCCTTCACGACTGCCAAAACGAAGGCGTGCGACAATCAACGGCCACCCTTCCATCTTAGATGCAAATCTCAGCCGTCCAAGGTCACCAACCAACACATGGTAACCTTTGGCCCAACTCCAAAACCCTAGTTTTGGTCACGCCCAAACCGCGCCAAGGCATACCGGCCATGCCACATGTGCCAATGGTATGCCATCCACCTTGCCCGACCATACCATTCTGGCCTTCCCTATGCGGTTACCAAAACAAAGGCGTGCGACAATCAACGGTCACCCTTCCATCTTAGATGCAAATCCCAGCCGTCCGAGGTCACTAACCAACACATGGTAACCTTTGGCCCAACGCCAAAACCCTAGTTTTGGTCACGCCCAAACCGCGTCAAGGCATGCCGGCCATGCCACATGTGCCAATGGCATGCCAGCCACCTTGTCGTGCCATACCATTCCGGCCTTCCTTATACGATTACCATTACAAAGGTTGGCGACAATCAATGGCCATCCTTCCATCTAAGATGCAAATATTAGCCTTCCAAGGTCGCCAACCAACGCATGGTAACCTTTGGCCTAACGCCAAAACATTTGTTTTGTCCACGCCCAAATCGCGCCAAGGCATGCCAACCACGCCACATGTGCCAATGGCATGCCAACCACCTTGCCGCGCCATACCATGCCGGCCTTCCCTATGTGGCTACCAAAACAAAGGCTTTCGAAGATCAACGGTCACTTTTCCATTTAAGATGCAGATGTTAGCCGTCCAAGGTTACCAGCTAACGCATGGCAACCTTTGGCCCGACGCCAAGCCCTAGTTTGGTCGCGCCCAAACAAATCCAAAACCCTAACTTTTGGCCGCGCCTAAATTAGGCCATATTAAAGTCATACCGGCCATGCTTTCATGCCAATGGCTACCAAACGAAGGGTTGCAAATAATCAACGGCTACCCTTCCTCTCAAGATGAAAAATATCGACCGTCGAAGGTCACCACCGAGACGGCAAGTCTCCCAAGCTCAACTTTCCGAACAACAACATGCTACATGTTTTCCACGAAAACACTCGAGACATCAACACATGTCACAAACTGGGGGATGCTCATTGGGTATTGGTTTGGCGGTTTACACAGCGTGCGGCGTACACTACGCCTGTTATAAGACAGTGTCATAAGGATGAGGCGGTTAGTAAACACACGGAGTAATAGTGAAACGCTTTCTTTTATGGAACATCAATTCCAGGCGTTACCGGTTACCACCTCCTCCCATTTACTCATCCGTTTTCCATTTCTTACGATACCAGAGTACGTTTCACTTCGACTTGTATAAATAGGTCTTACCTATTTCCACCGAATAACAAGTTCGGGTCAGGAGGATACAACGCTCAAAAAATATTTGCTAGATTTCCATCTATTAGCTTCCCACTTTCTGATACAAGTCATGAAACAACTACTCTTCCAGAATCAACTATTCTGTTCCCAACATTCTCTTCGCTTCCCTCCCCAAAACCAACCCTTCTTCTTCACTTTGTGACCGAAGCAAGTCTGGAACGGCCATTTCTTGTTTTAGGCCGGATTTGTACATATTGATCTCTTGAATCTAAAGTACTCCCTTGCAGTACATTGTTTAGGGTTTAAACTCGTTTCTCACCCGCACACCCGAAATTACCAAAATCAGCATAAATCGTTTTCACCCTTAAACAACTGGATATCAAATCTGAAGCAATAATATCACGTGTTGTCTTTTAAAATCTTGGTAATTCATAATTTAATTAGGATTTATTTGATGTGAACATTGTAGCTAGACCTATATATATAGGTGCTATGGGATTTAGTGGATGGCCTTTTAACTTGAGCTGGCAATTTAGACATGATATAGTTTTGCAAGTCCATGGTTCGGTTTCTTTAAAACCTGTATAATAGTTCCTCTATTGTTATGAGAATTGTTATGAGAAGGACTAAAAATTAATATCATGTTTACTAATCAAGAATTTAGGATGCGACAAAATTTATTTCTTCAGACCAAGATATTTTCTCATCTGATAATGTTCAGGGACTGTGAAAAGTCATTATTTGTTGTTTTTCTATTTTTTATTGGTTGTTCTGTAATCTCTTGACCACGTGGTTATTGTTGGTGATTGTTTTTAGTAATGCAGAAAATGGAGACTAATCCCAAGGGTTCAAATTCAGTAAGGAAGAATAGAGAAACTCACTTAAAGTAGAGTTAAATTACATAGTCTTTTATTAGGCATTTCTACAACCCTGCTCTGTTGAGTCTTGCATAAACAAATTCTAAGTTGCTTGCTTTCACTCATGATTCATATTTTAATATTTTGATTCTCCGAGCCTAATGTCGCCGTGTATTACAGGAATTTTTTGGATATTATTGGATGCAAGAAATTATTGGATATTTAGATGCAGGAAATTATCAGATAAGTCGCTTTATTGGTCGTTAGGTATATTCTTTAAGTCGTTCGTTTGACCTTTTCTTTTGTACTTTGAAACTGCCTCCATATAAGCATTTGAATACAGAAGAACAATACATAGACCAGTCTCACTGAGTTGAATAATAGTTTATATCTATCATGTTCTAGGACTACCAAAATAATTTATTTCTCTTTATGCGGTAAAACTGATTTTTTAGGTTGGTTGGTGTTCCAAACCATCATCCTTTAGACAGAGAAAAAATATTAGTAGTTTGCTTGATACAGGTTTATCTTCATTATCTTTTTTCCAGATGATTACAATTGATCAAAACTAAGTAAATTCTCTATGGAGGGTCTGCTGCATGAGCTCCACAAAATTGGAATTGTAGAGACTACTTTTGAGAAGGTTAATCTCTGCTGCTTCATTCCATTTTTTCATTTGATTTCTCAGTTGAGAAGGTATCTAAAATTATTAAACAATCACAATGTGAACTTGATATGCGTATAGTTATGACATGCCCAAATTTTAAGCTCAAAATTTCAAAAATGTAATGACATTACAAATTGCGAATATAAATTGATTCTATCGATCCTTTTTTCCCCTTGGTTTGTCGATAGTCTAGAAGTTGATGTTCATGGTTTCGTACAGTTGAAGTATCAATTTGGTTCGGTTGAGCGGAATGGTTATACCATTTTGGTTTACGACTAAATATTTTAGTTTCTTTCTTTTATCTTCTTTACCATATCTATTATGTTTTCGCAGAGAACTAAATGTAAGTGGTTTTGTTTGCAGGTTGGATATGACTTACGGGGTTAGTATGTGCTTACAGTAATTTGCGGTATCCTGTCATTTTATTTTAATTCATCTATCTTCTTCTTTCTTCGGGCACAAATACAATTATCTTCCTATCATGTACAGTTCATCTTCTATGTTCACTGCATACCATATATATCCCATCTTCTCCATATAATGTTTGCTTTGTTTAATTTTTTGTTTGTTTTTTTTTTTTTTTTTTT